>NC_041050.1:21195329-21414289 GCF_900634775.1 Gouania willdenowi
GTCCTCAGAGAATCTGTCCAGAACAATGTGTGGAATAAAACCTGCACTGCCATGAACTATTACGGAACCTCTAGACATTCTGTAGCGTACAGACCACTAGTGTCTGGGTTTTTACTAATAACTTACTAATAGTTGCATTTTCAGATACCTAGCATCACAAGAACTTATTAGTAGCTGTTGAGGACCCTGAGAAATCAAATACACCTTTGCTATACCACATTGCAGGATGTCTGAGGCCTATGGGGTCCATAGGGACAGGGCTCTACTGGTACATTGTCACGTTTCAGGTCATCCACAGGGTCCATTTAAAATGATTATTACTCCCTTTGAGATTGATCTAACAAGCTGTAAGACTAGCTTCACTAAATGTATTTTGTTTGTCTAAAACTTGGGGACAATTTAAAGTGTACAAGTGTGGGTTGGACAAAATTCCACGTTTGTACAGATTCAGTGAAGGACTAAAAAGTCTTGGGGTTCTGGACCAAATACTGCCACATCCAGACATCTATTGACCCCCGTTATGCTATAAACCAAACACTGACCAGGTGGATGATCTTTTCAGCATTCTTCTCTCTCCAGAAGGAGCAACAAGAAAGCTGCTGAGGAGGTGGTCCATACTTTCTGGAGGGACTATCTCCAAGTTGCAGAAGGTAACTAGAATATTTGCATTTCCTGAAGGAAATGCAAGTGAGGATGCAGTACGTTGCATGAGAGAATAGAGAAGATCTATCCATCAATTTTTTGACCTGTTTGCTCTTTTTCATGGTCACGGGGGTCTGCTGGCTGTCTGCTGGGAGACCCCCGTCTGCTGGGAGCTGGTGTCCGCTGGTGCCTATTTCCAGCTCTCATTGGGTGCTAGGCAGGGGTGCACCCTGGCATACACGACATACACACGCACAGGCATCCACTCACTCACTCGGACTGGGCAATCTAGAAACTCCAAAATGCTGAATGGAGACAGGCTGAAGGCATGTTGAATAATGTTAAAAAAAATAATTGGAAAAACAATGAATTATTTTAAAACATGCTTGAACATTTGCATGGATATATGCAGAAGTAATGTTGAAAAATGTTAAAAGAAAAGCAAGAAGTTGACAGAGAAGAAAAACATTTTAAGGGATTTAAAGGATGTTTCAAAAGATCAAGACAAACTGAGGTTTGAAAAGCTGAACAAAGTTACACAAATTAAAAGTTGAAAGAAGTTCAAAAAAAGTTGAATAGCAAAAAGTATGCATGAATTTCAGCATAAGTTTAGAAAAAAATAACCAAAACATAATCTGCAACTGTTTGAATAAGCATCATTTGAAGAGTTAAAGTTCATATGAAGTTAAAAAAAAAAAAATGTTTAAAATTCCAAATTACTTTTAAAAAAAATGAGTCAAGGACTTAAACTGTAAAACATAATCCATATCCTTTGAGATTAAAAATGTAATTTCAAAGCTAAGGTACAAAGCTAATGTTATTTGACGAATCAAAAGATCTTATCTTTATTCTATGCAGTTTTTTATTATTACATGTATTGTTTATACAAATTTTCTTATTTTATTTTATTCAATGCAACTTTTTATTATTACATGTATTGTGTTTGTATAAAAAATGTTTTTTAATTTAGTCTATGCAGTTTTTTTTATTATTACATGTTATAAGTTTGTATTCAAAAAATGTGTTTATAATTTATTCTATGCAGTTTTTTAAATAAAAAAATGATTATAATATACATTGCAATAAATAACAGTTAAACAAAACACAGATTGTGAGAGAATTTCAGTACGGAGGTAAACTATACTGTATATATAATATATAATAATACTGTTTAAATAGAAAATGATGAGATATACAACAGGCCCAGTAATCATACTTTAATTGAGGAATTTTGGCAATCATAACAGTTTAGAAATGCATTACAATAAGTTGATCATTTACATATATATAGACTAAAAACACACACAATAAAATCTAATTTTCTCACCAAGTGGAACTTCCTGATGTCAAAGAATACACAATTTTCTACTGTTTAATTGAATTCATAGAAAAGAGTATCATATAAACTAGTAACAGAGTAAATACTTTAATAAACTAAATACAGTTCAAACACATTTTGTAATGATCAGAAGTGCTGATGATGAATAGGTCAACGGTTACCGTTGTGTTTTGCTGATGGTTGTGTGTAACTATGGTGGAATCAGGATGGATCATCCTCTCAGGAGAACCTTTAAGAGCGTCATAGAGAGAAGCCCAGGTCTGTTGTTCTCCATCAGACAATGAACAAAACAAACTGACAAAAGAAAACATAAATTCCTGTTATTTTATGAAGTAATAATGGATGTTTGTATATAAACGGTGAAGGTAGAATCACTGTGAGGTGTGTACCTTGATCATTAGATGGTGAACTTGCACAGAGTAGACAGAGATGGTGTGGATGTGATGACCAGCAGGAGCTGTGTGTCTCCTTCTCTGTGCAGATGAAGGTCAATCAGCAGCAGCATTCAGCTGAGATCAACTGTGCACCACGTGGAGGAGAGATTAAAATATAATCAGATAAAACACAACCAGACATTCACCATTGACAATGACTAAATACCTTGGACTCACTGACACCTCACACATGCTGAGGCTGAATGATGCTTGTAGCTGTTTGCAGGTTCTCTGTCGTACAGTCGGGAGACACAAAGTGAACTGAGAACCTGTAAAAGAAGCAAACCTGCATCAGTTTTACTTCTGACATGAACAACTGTGGAGTCTGTCAGGTGAAACAACATTCTGTCACTACCTTGACTTTTCTGTAAGGAGCCTTGTCTGCTCCCAGGAAGGACGGCTTGCCTTGGTGTGACGGTGCAGGGATGAAGACTCTGCTGCTGCAGGTCTCACTGATCTGATCTTCTGTGTCTCGGAGTCAAAACTCAGCCAGAGGACGGCTGTGTGTCCTCCTCAAAGCTGAATAGATCAGAATGGATGTTGCATCTTTGGTGCTTAGATGATGATGATGATGATCTGGGCTGATTGAAGTCTAGCTGTGTGGTGTAATGACTTCAAACAGATGAGGTCCATGTGTGGACCAGAGGAAACAGTCAGTGCACAGCCCAATGCCCCCCACCCACTGTTTGAGCTGGTAGATTTGAGTTAGTGTTAAAAAATAAACTGCATCATCTATTCTGTGCCAAAGTTGTACACTTGGAGTAATTCTATTATCACAGATTATCTGCATGTCATTAACAGTCATTTTACCTTGTCACGGGTCACTGAAGGATAGAACACAGTACACAGGGTTGTGGTAGCTGTAATAGGACCTCAAGACACCAGAATGGAGACAGTGCTGTGGCTTAGAAACAAAGAACAGATCGAGCACAGTGTTCTTATCAGTAGTTGAAGCAGAGATGAGCTGTACAAACCCTCTGGACTGGAAAAACTCAAAGATTGGCTTTGATGCTTCAACAATCTGGTCCTCATTGAAGTCACCACAGACAATGATGGGCTGGCCATCTGAGGTCTGCAGGTAGTCCACCAGGCTTCTCAGATTAGACAGGAAGGATGTCACATGATAATCTGGAGGTCGGTAAATTACTGCAATGATAAAACTCACAGGAGCGACAACTTTCAAAACCAGAAACTCAAGGTCAGTCACATTATGCACAAACTTCTTCTCCACAACTAGGATGTGATGTCTGACATAAACAGCGACTCCTCCACCACGTCTGCCTGCAAGTTCAGGAAAGTTGTTATAGGAAAGGTGTCTGTTACGCTGGAACAAGGTGTAACCCTCCAAGTGGAGACTGTCAGCAACAAATGAGTCCTGCAAGTGAGATTCAGTCATGCATAAAACATCTGCAAGAAGCAGCTCGTGATGTCTTTTCAGGTCAGTGATGTGAGCTGGGAGTCCCTCGGTGTTGTGGTGGATAATGGTCAGAACATCAGGCTGGCTCAGAGTTTCTCTTAACTGTAAAAGAGGCATAATGTCATCCAAAGAGAGCTGTCTCATAGCTGAAAGTGATGCAGTTACCTCCTGATTAGAGTAGATTTTCTTTTCATCCATGTCCGTGATGTACAGTCCACTGAGAGACGTGACTCTAGAGAGAGCTACATAAGCCATTCCTGGTTCAAAGATGCATTTCAGAGACACAACAGCAGCTTGTGAAGTCATACCTTGGACCTTATGGATAGTGCAAGCAAAAGCCAACTTAACAGGAAATTGTCTGTGTACCACACCTTTCTGCTTTAGGTTGTCCTCCTCTCTGTCAATGTAAACCAAAGACTCAGCATGTGCCGGTGCTCTTCCTGAAAGGTTGTTTACAGTAGTGCAGTGGTTGTCCATCTGTAGACCAAGCTTGGTGACACGTTGATCCCTGTCAGAGGTAACTATATTCATTAGTGTACCAAAAGCTCCATTAACCAAACCAGCTTTGATGTCTATGTTCCTGGTTAGCATGACTCGAGCACCCACAGCAACCTTTAGAGAATCGGGGAGGTCATTTCTGCTTCCACACAGTGGTTTGTCCTTCCGTGCCATTCTACCAGATGGTCCTTTCTAAAATCATCTGCATCAATCTGAACCACATCAACATTCATTCGGGACAATGCTGCAGAGTTATGGGTTGCTACCTGTTTGTTAGTGGCAAAAATATGCAGTACATCTTTTGGACATTGAGCTGGTTCTGCAATAGCCTGTGAAATCAAATATCTGTCAGAATCAGACAAGTCATCACAGCGACGTTTGACTCGAATCCTGTTCAGCATCTCTGCAAAGGTGATGTCATCCTTCTGCCGCATGATGTCAGACAGAGTGATCATCTGAAAATGTTCCTGCCACAAGTCAATGTCAGATGGGTCGTGAACACACAGAGGCTTAGACTGACGCACTGGTGGGAGCTGATAGAAATCACCAACAGCAATAACACACATACCTCCAAACGGTCTCTGAATGCCTTTGATCTGTCTCAGTCTGGCATCCACATAAACAAAGAGTGGCTTGGACACCATAGAAACTTCATCAATGATGATTATCTCAGCATTCAAAAGTTCACACCTCACCTCATCTAGTTGGTTTCCAAGTCCATGAATTGGAGGTTTCAGACTTCTTGGTAGTTTGAGCAGAGAGTGCAGTGTTGTCCCTGAAATGTTAAAAGCAGCTGTACCAGTGAAAGATGTAAGAAGAACTGATTGTTTAGTCAGGTCCACGTCCTCACAGTGTCTCAACATTCTGGTCAGGATCTTTGATGCCTCAGCGTGGATACATTTGATCAGATGTGACTTTCCTGTACCTGCACCTCCATTGATGTAATAATAGAAGGGCTGAGGTCTGTGGTCACAGACTTTCTTGATGCACCATTCTCTGACAGCATAGAAAACACAGGCCTGCTTCTGGTTCAGGTTCTGGAACATCTGTCGTAGCACTGAGGGTTCAATATTTGGAGGTTCTATCACAACTCTGCTTTCATTCACCACAGTAGGCTCCGGATTATAGTCAGGAACGTTTTCCTGCTCAATTTCATCATCATCAAATTGTAACCTGACAATCTCAGACTCAGGTTCAAGGTTACACCACTCATCAACAACATCTCTGTTCTGTTCATGTTCCTCCAAAGCAGCATCAAATGTCTCACAGTTTTTTTCATACTTTTTTTGGTTTTCTTTAACAATGTCTTGAACCCAACCTTGATTGAAAAAGGCCTGGTATAAACCACAGCGTCCTCTTAGATCCTGCTCACATCGATGTGGAACATACAGTTTTAGTAAATTACCAAAATATTGCTCTGCATTCTTATCCTTTGAGCCACGATGGTACCTGATAATGGCTGAATGGTCATCTCTACGTCTTTGCACAAAACCCAAATCATTAAGAAGAGGAAACACATTTCCACCTCCGGGATTACTACCAACAAACCTGCATGTTGCAACAAAATCAGCCAAACACATGTGGAGTTTCAGGTCTGCTCTGGTATTTGTCTGCCAATGAAGTCATCCAAATTTTAGTGCAGTCATCTGTAGTGTTCTCCAGGAATGAGAGAGGACGGCTCATTTTTACCGGGTTATCATCAGTGGGAATGAACACAACGCAGCGTGTGCACTTCTTCAAACTCAGACCACAGGCTCTGGCAACACATTCTTGTGCACTGATTTCTCTTTTCTTAGAGTAGAGTTGCATGATTTCCTTCATCTCATCACTTTTATTTACCTTTTCTGTATTGGAGTTCTGGATTACAGTTTTCAGGTACTCTGACAAACCACTTTCACGTTTTGTGATATACTTAGTCAGATAATTCACACAGCTGTAGGCATTAAGAATGTAGGATATGTCAATGTTGGCATCCCAGGCAGAGAGCAAATAGGGGTTATAATTGTTTATCCATGAGTCCTTTGCTTCACGCTTCAATATCACTGTGCTGGATTTGTGCATTTTATCCACATACAGTTTATAATCCTCCAATGTAAGCTCACACTGAGTTAGAAGCTGCTCCAAACTCATGGACTCATTCCCAGGTTCATTCAGCAGTCTGATCAGAGGTCTGAGCTTAGTCTTAGCTGCTTGAATGTCTGTGTCATTGTTTTCTCTGCTGATCATGGTCTCACTGCAGGGTGGTTTGGTGAAACCAAAACGACATCCAGAGGCTAAACGTTTGAAACATGACTTGGTATGGGTCTTACTGTGTTTCTGTAGCTGAAGGACTTTCTCATATAGAGCAGGTTGTCTGTCAGGGTCAGGCAGTTGGCCGGTGATGTATTTATCCACAAAAGCACAAACAGTTTGTTCATCATCATTCTCAGGATCAGGTGCACCTTCTACCCAGAGAAGACAGTGAATGTGAGGGCTTCCTCTGTGCTGAAACTCAACTCTATAAAAATAATCGATAACCTTTCCTAGAGGCTGAGCAGGTGATAGCAGCAGATCTCTGAATAAAGCTTCAACACGTTTATCAAACATCCTCATCGTTGTGACAGGATTGCTTCTGAGAATATCACATTTGTCTGACCAGCTCAGCTCTTCAAAATTGATCTCCTGACCTTGTTGTCTTTTTATTGCTTGTATTACCTCAGGCCATCGCATCTCGGCAGCAGAAAATGTACAGAACAATGTTGGAGTTCCCAACTGTCTGATCATAGCATAGAGTTCCTGAGTTTTCTGATGCCAATACGCAGGTGTACCTCTTAAAGTTTTCATAAATCTGAAGGCCTCTTTATTACGCACCAGCTGCTCCACTTCATGTCTGCTCTGCAACATACCTGAGGTGATTTTTCTGCCATCTCTAGTCACACCTTTTCCTTTTCGTAGCTGGATCGACATGGATGATGTGGCCAAATGTAATTCAATAACAAACTGAGCAAAGAACAGGTAGTTTGTATCCCTTGCAAACCTTTCATCAATACAAAAAAGTCTGGATTTAAAATACTTGCTTGGTGAAAGTTTCCTGCGTCTCTGTTCATCCAGTGTGTTCTGACCAGTGGGAAACTGTACAGGGAAAGCCATTGCTTCAAGCTTAGGAGTTTTAAAAAAAACTCACAGGACTGTTTCTTTCAGCTGGAGCTACTGGGTATATTCCCTCACTGAATGATAAAATGTCCTCTGCAAGGTTGGCTGGTTGAAGGCATGATTCCAAAGCAAATCCACCATTAGGCATGTCTCCTTCCTGTTCAAGGTCATCAGCTGGTTGGTCTATTTCCATGGCTGATTCATTGTCAGGATTACATAAAGCATTTCTCTCACACATCTCAATGTCTGCAAGATCAGCTTCATCATATTCATCATCATATTCATCATCACTGCTATCACTGTCATGCTCAGGGATTGTTGGATCACACACCTCAGGTGTGTTTCTGATCATGATGTCATGGTATTGTGGGTGGATAGCTCTCAGTTTGTGCAGGGCCTGCATGAGTTTAGACCAGGTGACTGCTTCAAAACAGAAAAATAATCATGAGTCGACCAATCTAAAACATATTAGATAGATTAATTGTAATTATTATTACAGATTAATTGACTACAAAAATCATTGTTAGTTGAAGCTCTAATAAATATTGGAATACATAAATAGAAGTAAACAATGAAAGAAGGAGAGAAAAAAATTAGAATTAAATAAATATAGGCGGGGAACAATACAAAACATAAAAATAAGTAATAAATCTCAAAATAAATACATAAATATAAAGATTAACTCAAAAATTAAATAGAAATTCATAAATAAAAGTAGTTTCGAAATACAAAATCAATATATAAAATTGTTTTTATTTTCCCTATTTAATTATTTTTATTTTGGCAGGTTTGGGCTGAGACATTTTCATTTTACATTTATTTATTTATTGATGTATTTATTTTTCTATATTTTGATTACTTGACAGACTGAGAACACATATTATATTATATTTGAATACTGGTCATAATTTACCACTTCACACTAACTCCAAAATAAGTGATACACTGGCAACGATTAAAGACAATTTTATGAATGAATGATTCAATCTTATCAGGTGAATATCAAAGAAATCTTATTACCTGACTAAGTTTGAGTGAAATTTTGACATTGCACTACATTTTCAGGCCAAAACTCCTCTGACACGGGCTGCTAGCATTAGCCACGCCATGCTAGCGGTCGTTGGTTTTCATTTCAATGTTTTTATGACGTGTTCATAACTTGTAAACACTTCCCATTCATTAAGTAAAGTGATATGAACAATATTGTCTTATAATGTTTAAAAAGCGACATTCTTACTAATATGTGTAAGTAACACTTACCACCATGGGCTATGACCAGTAAGCAGCGGCAGCTCAGCAAGACGGAGCTGTTGACGAGCGGAAGTAGCGCTCTTCTTCTTCTTCGTTTTTTTTTATTGCGGTTGACATCCTGAAAGTTGTATTACCGCCACCTACTGGATTATGAGTCAATCAGGGTTAAGTGGACCAACTAACTTGACAACATAAAAATAAAAACAACTAAATAACTAATAAATAAAGAAAATACTCCCCCCGTTCATGTTTTCACTTTAATTATAGAGTAAGATAATAAGGAAGGCGAGCAGTAATTTAAAAAGGTAGGAAATGTTGAAGTTTCAACATACAACACTTTATTTCTCCTAATGTCTGCAATTGTTTCATTTTCATTACATCTTCATAAAAAAATATCATCTTCCTATTTTACTACTTACTAACAAACAACTTTTACATAATCATATAACTTGTGTGATTTTTAATATGTAACAATGTCATATTTTACGAAAATCCACCTTGCATTTTTTTTAATATATTATGAATATATAGGTGGATTTATTATATATAAATATATATACACACCAAATCTGCAACATTTTAAAACACTGGTCACAATGTTTCAGTGACAATGAACATATTTAGATATAATAACAATTTATTACTAAAACTCTACTGAGTAGTAACTACATTTCTCATATGTATTCATCTTTGTGAGTTTGAATCCTAGAAAGTCATTCAGATTTGGGATGGAGCTCATTGATTACTACAGCTCCTGAGGCCCCCTCAGGTGATTCATGTGGGTTAGATGGTGCCCGCAGGCACCATGTTGGTGACCCCTGGGATAAATCATGGAAAATCTATTGAGCCCATCTAAAAGATATCAGGTCACAAATATTTTGTTTATATTTTTTTATAAAAATAACAATTAATTCATGTATTTATTAAATTACTATTATTTTAGTAATTAACCATTTCGATTCCATCTTGGGAAATAAATCCTTCTACTTAATCTATTGCGCCTATGTAAAAGACATCAGGTCACAAACATTTTGGGTAAAAATGTCATAGTATTTTTGTGGGAATAAGAATATATATATATTTATTTATTTTCTATCATATTAGTAATTAACAATTAAAAAAGTTACTTGGGAATGATATGCATCTTTACCACCTTGATTTTGTCAGATGAAGGACTTTATTCCTTAAAGTTGCCTCACCTTCACTATAGCAACAGCAGACTGCACTAGATTATTAGATTATCATCATTTTACACAAACTTCAGATGCATTACGATGTAGCAATGAACTGCTAAATGTAAAAATATATTGATGCCGATAGGAACACAGGTAATTTATTTCAAATACATGAACACATTTTCAAATTTAATGCAAAAAGTGAATGTACTACAAGAATATGAACAGATAACTTATATAACAATATGAAGAAATAACTTATTAACAATAACTGTGTGTGTGTGTGTGTGTGTGTGTGTGTCACACAGGACATTTATTTCAAATACATTAACATGTTTTCAAATTGAATGCACTATAACGACATGAACAAATAACTTATTAACAATAACTCTGTGTGTGTGTGTGTGTGTGTGTGTGCGTGCGTGTGTGTGTGTGTGTGTGTATGTGTGTGTGTGGTTTTATTCCTCCTGATCTTCATCCATAACAGTAGCGTCGATGATTTCCCCTTCCTTTGTGACAATAACGTCTGTTACTGGCCTCCAGTCCAGAAGATCATCAAACGGATTCCACATTTTTTCAGGGATTGTGATTTCAGTTTCATCCTTGAGCGTTAAAATTGACATTCCGTCCGTCTTGCTGCTACGAGAGGCAATGACAATCACCTCCGACTTGGACACTTCTTCTCCCTTAAGAAAAGAAGACAATCACACCGTTGTAGTACAGTCAGAACAAAAATCCAAAGCAACACAAAACATTTGCAGTTTACAGTTATTAAGGGACTTGCTTAACATCCCACAGTGATGGCCTGGGTTGGATTT
Organism: Gouania willdenowi; assembly: GCF_900634775.1. NCBI lineage: Eukaryota > Metazoa > Chordata > Actinopteri > Blenniiformes > Gobiesocidae > Gouania > Gouania willdenowi. The sequence goes on from NC_041050.1 coordinate 21,206,036, forward strand.
GATGATTGCCATCCCACTTCCTTAATCCTTACATCATCACTTTCCTATTGTGAAACACACATCAGTCTAAAACCAACTCATCTTGGACCATTGTAGTCCACCATTTTTAATAGTAAATGATCTCCAAGCATGTATCTCCCTCTGAAGTCTCTCTCTTTCCTTCTTTCTCATGGTGTTCTGACTGCACAGCTGATATTTTCTGATTTTGATTCAGTTCGTGAAATGCTCATGTTTGATTGAAAATATCTTCATACTTGCCATGAAACAATCCTTATTTGTTGCAATGTAAATAACGTTGCATCAAATAAGGATTCTACATTTAAGTTTGTACATTTAAGTTTGACTTTACTATATGTATCTCACCATTTTAGCTCTGCTGTTATTGTTATTCAGTTTTTTTTTTGTTTTTTTTTCATCTATTTTTCTTTTCAGTGTAAAATCATGTAAAAGGGATCAAAGGTTATTTTTTCAATGTTTACCTTCATACTAGTATGGTTACTTGTATGAAGCCTAAAGCCATAGGTTCCCGTCGAACCTTTGAGATGGGTTAATGTGACATCCTACCATTGAGCTTCAATGGTAGGATGGCTGCCTCCCTCCACATTACCACGTCCACCTCCTGAGCACCCTGTAAATGAATAGAAATATACCAATGTAAAATACATGAAAATAACTCAACATATTTCGTTGTGTGCAAGAAATGTAATAATCATGTGCGTGTGAGTGTGTGTGTGTGTGTGTGTGTGTGTGTGTGTGCGTGCATGTTTGTATGACTGTGTTTGTAATGTGTGAGTGTGTTAATGTGAGTGTATATGTTTTTGTGTATGACTGTTTGTGCACGTGAGTGTGTTTCTGTGTATATGTGTGAATGCTTGTGTTTCTGTGCGTATGTATGTGTATGTGCGTGCGTGCGTACGTGTGTGTGTGTGTGTTTCTGCCCAGAAGTAAAATGGAATTTTTTTTATTTAAAAAACATGTGAGAATCTACTCAGAAAACATAAAGCTTACCTTCTGACATATTTTGGCTTTCCTCATGGGAGTTGGGTGGCCCTTTACATTAACCAGTGTTGGTTTGCTTAACTGATTGATTAAAAAAAGTGTTAATGTGAGTAGCGGAAAGTACCATTCATGATTTCAAGTGTGAAGATAGTGATTTAAGGTCAAACAACCAAAAACCAAGCACACAAAGAGGAGTTTAGTTTCCACACAAGCTGTGAATTTACCTCACACACGACTCCCTCCACAGTGATGAAGGCTTTCTCCTCCTCACATGCATCTAAGGGGACACACTTTGATTGAGGGTGAAGCAGTTCCTCACCCAGACGGATCAGATCCTCCCCCACTTCAATAGGCGTTGTCCTGGAGAGTGTTGTCGCTGCTGTTATATTAAAAGAGTCTCCCTTGATTTGATAGTCTTTTATCATATAGGTCCGACCAATTGTTATTTGTGCCTTCAAATCTTGAAACACTGTTGTTTTGAATACAGATGTCCCATCAGACAAGACTAGCATCAAATTGGTTTTTTTGGCAAGAGGGACGATTTTCTGGAAAGATCATTGAGTGCCATTCTAGTAAGAGACAAAGAACACAGATTAAAACAACTTAATGAATAAAAAAAAAATCTACTTATCAATGTTATATTTAAAAAATATATTATTTTTTATTTAATTTTCATGTATTTATTGCATGTATTGTATATATTATCGTAATACTGTATATTTTGACTTGTTTTATAAAATATATTCATTAATGCAATTTCAAAATCTTAGATATTTACTTTATTCTGTCAACAAATTAACATCTGCTCTATGGAGGTAGACATGTATTTATTTTTTAATAAATAAATGTGTTAAATCAAAGAAAAAAGTGTTCAAATGCAATTATTTGGGTCTCAAATATAATTTTCCTTGCATTTCAATATTTTTTTTCTTTGATTGAAAATATCTATTTTTGATTGAAATAAGTTTATTTTGAATGAAGTGATTTTAAATTTTTTTTTAATTGAATAATAAAGACACAAATCTACCTCAATACTAGTCTAAATTACTAAAAATCACTAAAAAGTTCTCAGAATAAGAAACTGGCCAAATAATGACAACATTGGAAAGGGTGACGTCATTACATGGGAACGTGTGTGTGTATGTGTGCAGCAGGGTGACAGGAGATAACTGGCTGCTCACTTCCCTTATCATAAACAGAGCCGTTTTTACGGTATAAATGGTCAACTCAGTGAGTTAATAAAGGATTAGTTCACTCAGAATGTAGCCTTATTCAAAATTAACCGCTTTAATTTTGCCCCGGTACGTTTAAGAAGCCCCCCCCATGCCCGTGTCACTGAAGCGGGAGGAGGAGCTGCTGCCTCGGGGGTGGGGAGTTTTTACGACAGTGACAAAAAGGACCTTTAGGGGGAGCACTAAGCGCAAGTTACTTAGTTTTGCTTTAAAAGCCACTAATATTACGCTATTACAATCAGTTGTAACCAAATGTAATCATATTTAAATAATAATTAATATGAATATTGATTGAAAGACCCACCTCACAACTTTGCCGTCGTCTAAATAAGAAATTTGACGTCACAGCCCTTTAAATACGGACTGAACATTCCCGCTCTTTTCACGAACTTTCATTGGTTGGATTCACATGACGTCACCGCACTTCCTGTTGCTATGCTTCAGTGAATGTTCCAGAACACTGACGTCTGAAAGCTAGTATAGCTAACAAATGAAGTTTAGCTTATCTGGATATTAAACCCTGTAGCTGGTAGATATTTATATTGAATGAGCTAATTACACAATGTATATTTATACCATAAACTGTCTTATATACATAGAAAACTGCATTGCATAGGCTATACAAAAAGTATATTATAGAAATTTAAGTCAAAATGTATCATTTCAATTACAAATTATTTTAATGGAAATTGGTGTGATAACATTTTTTATCTGCAATATCTGCTTATACAAAGAAGGTATTAACCATTTGTTTTAGATGTATACATATTTTTTTTTTTAATTAAAAGAGCTGATTTTTATTTATTTTTTTAAATTTTATTTTTATTTTTTTAACAAAAAACATTTATTCTATGAAAGATCAGTGACACTATACACAGGCCAAGAAATATAACAATTTTAACATATTATATCGTTTTGTTTGTTTGTCTTTTTTACAAAGTGCAGTTGATTCTATATCTATACCATAAAAAAATCTGTGACTACAGGTGACAGATAGAACACATTTTTGCGGAGGTACGTCATTAATTGTTAAATATCCCCACACAGCCCCGACACCAGGTGAAAACGAAAGAGGACATGTCTAAAACCAGACATATGGTCACCATACATGTCATCAATGAAATTTTGACTTTCATTTGCCAAAATTTAAAAAAAAAACAACAAAAACAATTTTTACAAGAATTATTTGCTTATAGTCAGTATATTTCACTTATTATTGTGCTGTAGCAAGTAATTCATTCTAATAATCATCCATTTCTGCTTATTTTAACCCTTCAGAATACTTATCATGATGTTTTTGGATTTTGCACCATTGTTGTTATTGTTCCCTTGAGACAATTACAATATACCTGTAGGTGTTATATTGTATAATAGTGCATTATTCTAAATGTTAAAATAGTTTCTATTTTTTTCAATGGTTCGTTGTGTCGCAGAATTGCATTGTTTTGTCTTGATATTTAAAATAAATATGTGCTAACCACAACATTAATTATAATTAAATTCAGTACATCTACACGTCTGCTATATGTTGTCACCACAAAAATGACCTTTTTTTTCTAGATCATCACCAACTCAGGTTGATCCAGGCTAAATAAAACCATCCCATCTGAGCTGGGACATGAACTGATCCATTTATTCACACATTAGTTCTTCTAATGTCTTTAAACACTTTTATTGATACACACAGACCTGGTCAGAGCAGATTACACTCCCAGTTAGGATCATGGAAAATAACATTTGCTCCATCTCAGTATCTAGTTTAGACTTTTTTAGACCTGTGTCCTGGGTATGATGGGTTCACGAGGTGAACAGTACTCAGCCATGTTGGGAAGTCCAGAAATCACACAGCATTTCACCCAATCATTGTGGTCCATGCCAGAAAATACCACAGACCAAGTATTTGTAGTGTAGTCATAGCACTCAACAATTTTTCCAGTCCTACAAGAGACAACAAAGATCTGCTTGTTCATCACTGCAATGTCAAAGTATCTGTGTCTGTGGACCATTTCAGGGACATCGTACCAGGTGTTGGTCACTGGGTCGTAAGCCTCAGCAGACCTCAGATCTCTGAACCCATCTCTGCCTCCAACTGCAAAAATGTGGCCCATATATGCAACGACCCCAAGGTCACACCGAGGTGTTCCCATAGGAGTGATCAGTGTCCACTGGTTGGTGTCTGGGTTGTAATACTCAGCAGTATTCAGTACTTTATTACTCCGTCCTCCACATATGTAAATCTTGTTGTTCAGTGTGGTGCAGCTGGCCCTGATCCTCTCTTCATTCATTGATGCAATGAACGTCCACTGGTTGATGTTGGGCTGGTAGCGTTCAGCAGTTCTTAGTGAGGTACCATCATCCCTGTAGCCTCCCATAGCGTAGATGCATCCCTTTAGCACGGTAACACTCACAAAGCTCCGTGACTCCTGCATTGGTGACATTTCCTGCCAAGTGTGTGTGACTAGGTTAAACCTCCACACTCTGTTAGAGGGGTCGGTCCATCTTAAAACACCACCCACAATGTAGAAGCATCTACCAAGGAAGACAGTGCTGTAGAATAGTAAGTGAGCCATGGTATCCTCCAGACTGGGATGAGTGTGAACTGTGATCCAGCTGTTAGTTCTGTAGTCAAAGGCCTCTATGGTCTTAGAATATATTCTAAACATCAGTAAGACGGCGTTTGGCAAGCGACGGCAAAACAAGGTGTTGTTGATCCCAGACTCAGAGCAGAGTAACGAAGGTTGAGACATGACTTTAAGGGTATCAGAGACCAAGAGGTGGGACTCAGGGTTTGTTTTTACCACATCATTGTTAAGCACATTGTCTGTGATGTAACTTTTGTCCATCAGCCCCAGTCGTACCTTTGGTAACAGAGTAGAAATGGCTCCCTGTCGTTCCTCAGGCATGTGGTTTATCCATCTTAAAACACTTTGATAAACTGTGCTCTCCTGGGTCACAGTAAGGCCATCCTGATCCAGTATTTCAGCCAGTTCCTGCTCCGCAAGCTGCAAAAACTCTTCACAGAGTGAAACCTCCTCAAAATTCTCACAGATAAAGTGAAAGGCCTCATACTTCAGTTGAAACAAAATGGGAATATAACAGGCATTTGCAAACTGCCACAGCCCAATGCAGTTTTCTGGGCAGAGATGATCCTTAAGGACATCAAAGCATGTTTGTTCCAGACTCTTTACATTGAACTGATGCACTTCCATCATTAGATCAAAATTATTGCTGTTGTCAGAGATAGAATCAGTTGTCACTGAGTCCAAGGAGTTTGTGAAATGTTCTGACAATGAAGATCATGTGAAGATGAAAGCATTTTAGAATTTCAAAGATGAAAGCATTTTAGAGCCTAAAGCTTTCATTTCTTCCAAACAGAATGTTACCATAGTTACCAGCAAAAGAGCTTTTGCTGAGTGTTGTTAAGTTGACAATTTGTTATATTCTTCAGTAATTTTGTTATATTTTAGTTTTAGTGCATGTAATATAGTTAACATACATAATATTGTTGTTTCATATTTTCAGCATTTCTGATTGATGTTTTATAATAAAATACAAACATAGGTTTAATATTTGAGTCTCTGTTTCTCCAGTGATAGGCAGAGGTTCTGGACACTGGACTAACTAGGGCTTCCGTGCCCCAGCACGTTTGACACCTATAGTCTGGATTGTTTACCTATTCTCAGTGAAATTGTGCTGTTCCTGTACCTGGTTACAGAACACTTTGTTGGCAGTTTCTGTATTCAGTAGACATTATAAAGGTATCAAACACTAGCCTACGCCTTAATATTGTTGTCTTTATTATAATAAATAATTAGTTATTTTAACATATGCACCACTGTTTGGCTCAGTGTAACACCCAATGTAATTTAGTTTTGCCTTAATTTATTCATCTTTTTTAATCTGTTTCCGAAGTAATTTTTATAAAAACTGTTTTCCGAATTATTATTTTTTAAATCCGTTTTTCAAATTATTATAATTTTTAAAATCCATTTTCCAAATTAGTTTTTTAAATCCGTTTTCCGAAATATTTTTTGAAATTCGTTTTCTGAATTATTTTTTTTCAAAATCTATTTTCCAAATTATTATTATTTTTTAAATCCATTTTCCAAATAATTTTTTTAAAATCTGTTTTCCGAATATTTTTTTTTTTTTAAATCCGTTTTCCAAATTATTATTATTTTTAATCCGTTTTCTAAATTATTATTTTTTTCCTGTAGGGATTATCTCCTAATGTTTTGTTCGTTAAACACAGAGACTGGTTCCAGGTTTATCACAATGACGTCATCCACAGTGCTGGATATTCATCTGTTTGTTGATTTTTACTTTTCAAATTAAAATATAAAGATATTAATGATTTGCAGTCGGCACAACTTTAACATGAGTGACGGACAGGTAAAGAGGATACTTTAGTTCTAGAGGACACAGTCTTCATAAAGCATAGCTTAGAGTCCTGGTTGAATTCATTAGCAACAACTACAATAGTACGGTAACTTCACAGATACCGGTGGATAATCATAATATTAATGCATTAGATTTTATTTAGTGTTTTTCATAGAGACTCAAAGCTTTTTACATCATTTTCGTGCTTGTTTCCGTGTTGTGTTACAGTAGAATAACATGTTTAGGTATTAGAACATTTCGGTTCTACACACATTTTCAACTGAACTAGACGATGAAATGTGAAAATGTCTGTATTTATCAGAGAAGTTATACATGGTCTAACTTACTGCTTAACATGCTAGAATCAGTGCTATTGTACGTACAGAGCTATACAGTGTGTATGTGAGCTAATGATGTTAATGATGGTGAACAGCTATAACCAGTGTTTATTACACACATACTGTGAGGACGTTTAGTGTCCAGACATGTAATTATTCATTTATAGTTTAAATAGTGTTTACATACATATTATTTACAGTTAAAAGCTTTGTTCACTAAATTCCTGTAAACAATTGTTCTAATGCAGTGGTTCCCAAACTTTTCACAGTCCGTACCCCTTCAAACATTTAACCTGAGGCCATGTACCCCCTACTCCTGCACACTATAATGTAATGCAGTGTTTTTTAACCTTGGGGTCGTGACCCCATGTTGGGTCACTTGGAATTAAAATGGAGTCCCCTGAAATGTCTAATAATTTATGTGTTTATATGTTTTAATTATTATTTTTCAAATCATAACACCACACACAAAACAAACATAAATAACTGTATTCTATGCTTTCACTTTCACAAATTTAATCTACATAAAATAAAATGCAGTATAAAAATATCTGAGCTGGTACATCTTGTCACATTGTGTCCTAATCCTCACAACAAACATTATCAAAAGATAATTCTAGAAAGAAAAGAAAATTGAATGTGGGACTTTATTGTTTTTTCATTTCAGATGTGATTGATCCACTGAAGCAGAGGATGAATGCTGTAACCATCACTGCTGTGTTACACATGGACCAAAGTTTCCTCTCAGCCTGTTGTTAATAGAAATAAAACACTTTCTCATCTGCTTTGCTTCACTTCATTTGGGGCCAACATTGTTGAATTGATTGATCACCACATTTGACTCTACACAGATATACAGTATGTATGTGTCATGGGGCTAACCCAAGACTAGGGTGATGTATGCTGCACCCAGCTTCTACTCACAACAAAAGACATTTCTATTATTTTTAACATCATGCCGGCAGATAGAATGGTGTTCTTTTTAATGAGTTGAGTCTGTGTTGCCATACTTGCTTTTTGAACTTTTTCTTCCCTGTCAAGGAGTGCAAAGTGGCACTTAGCATCAGCAACATAGCTGCTAACAAGATAAACTAGCAGGTGTTTTAATTACAATACATGGGTGCACAGAATTTAGGAGATAAACTCTACTACACTTAAAAAAAAACAGACATTGTGTAGTTTAGAGAGTTTTATTGGGACAGTGACAATTTGTTATCTGTGCACTTAACCTCTGTGTTGCCTGTTGTGTGTGTAGCTCCTGCTGCTGCTGACCAAACCTGAGTGGGAGGGTTCCATGATTGAAGTAGAGATGGGTAACTTGGATCATACCATTGGTAAACTGGAACCAGGGGTATTTGGGGTTAAATGTTTATGCTTAGTGGAAGCCTTAAAATAAATTCATAGTTTTAATCCATAAATGCCTGCAGGGGTTATATGTATAAATATAGTTAATATTAACATAATTTCAAAATAGGATAATTATAAAGACAAGCAAGCCTAATTATGCCTCATAAGAAGGTTGTACAACATCAACAAGAAGTGGAGAAGGAGGAGGATGCCACTGGACTATCGATGGATGATGGTTCTCAATCAACTTGCAGCCCTGGTATGTCTACTGAATCCAGTCTCGCCTCCTTGGCAAAAATGTTTGAAAGTTTTGTGCATATGCAAATGGAAAGAGACAAGAGACAAGAAAGGGACGCCACAAGTGCAGACCACAAATTCAATGTGCTCAGCGATCAAGTTACCCAACTCCAGTTGACTATGGGGATTTCCAGGGAGAGATTTGAAAATCCTTATGCTGGAGTGCTGAGTAAAGAGCCTAATCTACAAAAACTGGTTGACTCGGATGACATTGAGCACTTCCTGACCACATTTGAGAGACTGGCAGAGGTCTACAACTGGCCACAGCAGGAGTGGGCAGTTCGACTGATTCCACTATTAACAGGAAAAGCCAGAAGTGCATTTTGTGCGATGAGCTCTGCAGACACCAAAAACTATGCTGCATTGAAAGCTGCATTATTGAAGAAATATGATATCAACAAAGACACTTACCGTCAACGATTCCGCTCCTATGAGACCCCAGCTGACGAGTCCCCCCAAGTGTTGTATACTCGCCTCAAAGACTGTTTTAGTAAATGGGTCCAGTACGACACCTGCACCAAAGCAGACATTTTGGAAAAGATGGTCCTGGAGCAATATCTGAGGGTGCTCTATCCAGATGTGAAGGCCTGGGTCAAAGAATGTGATCCAACGACTGCCGCAGATGCAGCTAAGCTGGTGGATGCCTATGTGACTGCTCACAAGGGACCTGGTGTCTACCGCTATGCTGGACAGCTCAGAGCACAGGGGGGTAAGTCTGAGTGGTTGGGAAAAGGTGGTGGTTCAGGTAGCCAGGCACAAAGTCAGGCAAGCTTTAGAAAACCATTGGTTGTAGAACCGACTCACACAAAGGCACGGGCTGGTCAGAGAGCTGAAATAGTGTGTCACAACTGTGGTGAAGCAGGTCATACACGGCCTTTTTGTCAAGTTAGAAAGCTTAAAACGACTAACCTTTGTTATGCCCCGAGGCCTGAATCTAAACTGCCCCTAGTGGTTGCTGAGTCACCAGTAGCAACTGTCCTGGTAAATGGCACCCCCCTTCCTGCATTGTTAGATTCAGGTTGTACTCATTCTCTTGTTCAAGCTAAGTTTGTCCAGAGGGAACTGTGGAATACAGAGGACAGAGTGCCAGTTGTTTGTGTGCATGGCGATAGCTCGGAAGTACCAACCGCTGAGGTTTATGTTGAGGTAAATAACCAGCCCTACCTTATGAAAGTAGGTATTGCCCCACATTTTCCTTACCCTGTATTATTAGGAACAGATTTTCCTGTACTCTTAGAATTGATCCACAATCACCGAGATAGGTTGTGTGGAGTTGTCACTAGAGCGAAAGCCAGGGAAATTGCAGCAACACACGTTTTGGAACTGGGAGAGAATAATCCTGTAGACCAGGCAGTGGTGGATTCAAGTGTGTTTTTTCCCTCTCCACCAGCAACAGCACAGTTAATATCTACCCCATTAGATGTGAAGGGTCCAGTGTTCAAGGTAGGTTCTCTTGAGAGACCAGTTATTGACTCACAAAGTCAGGAGTCCATTTAACAAACTAGGCCTACAAGCACATTACAGACTATGCTTTTTTTTGATGATCAGATAGAGGCAGTGTCAGGAAACACACAAGAGGAAAGGTTGGAGGCACGCAGGGAGCATGTATCAGAGTGGTTAGAACATTCAGTAGACCAGCCAGATCAGGAAATTGGGGTACCAGAACTGGCTCAGGAACAAGTCTCCTTTACCTCTAACCTTGGCCTTCAACAAAAAAATGACCCCACTTTGGCTGAGTGTTTTGTAAAAGCAAAAGGTACAACGAACGCACTTTCTGATATTTTTATTGTTCAGAGAGGTTTATTGTACAGGGAGTCAGAGTATGGGAAACAACTTGTACTTCCTGCGGCTTCCCGTGAAGAGGTGCTGACATGGGTCATACTGTCCCATGGGCTGGTCATTTGGGTTTCATGAAGACTTTCATGCGTATCAGTAAAAGGTTTTACTGGCCAGGTATGTACACTCAGATTCAAAAGTACTGTAAAACATGCCCAGAATGCCAGCTTACTGCAGGTAAACACATAGCTCCTGTCCCTCTCGTGCCACTTCCTGTTATTTCTACCCCTTTTCAACGAATTGGAATAGATGTTGTTGGTCCGGTAGAAAGGAGTCAGTCAGGGAACAAGTTTATCTTGGTTATTTGTGACTATGCAAGCAGATATCCTGAAGCGTACCCCCTTAGAGAAGTGACAGCAAAACAGGTGGCCACTGCTATGCTTAAATTTTTCAGTCAAGTTGGTATTCCGAGGGAGGTGCTAACTGATCAAGGTCCAAATTTCATGAGCCGCACACTATCACAGGTTTATCAGTTGTTGGGCATTAAAAGGATAAGAACCACCCCTTACCACCCTCAGACTGATGGGCTAGTTGAGCGGTTCAACAAGACTTTAATCAGTATGCTGAAGAAGTTTGTGTCTGAAACGGGAAAAGATTGGGACAAGTGGCTGCAGTTTTTACTTTTTGCATACCGTGAAGTTCCCCAGAGTTCTACTGGCTTTTCACCCTTTGAGCTGATTTATGCCCATCAGGTCAGAGGTCCACTGGATGTGCTTTGGGAGATGTGGGAGGACTCGGATCCACCAGAGACTATGAACGTCATATCCTTTGTCCTAAAGATGAGAGATCATCTCATGAAAACCACCTCTATGGCTCGTGAGAACTTGCTGAAATCTCAATCCAGGCAAAAGTATTGGTATGACCAGTCTGCGAGAAGGAGGAGCCTTCTACCTGGTGACCAAGTTCTGCTGCTTCTACTTACGTCGGAACACAAGCTGCAGGCAAAGTGGCATGGCCCGTATGAAGTCAAGCGCAAGATGGGGAATGTAACTTATGAGATCTGGATGCCAGAGCGAAGACAACCACTTCAGACATTCCACATTAATATGCTGAAGAAATGGCATCCACCGCATTCCCTTTTCGTTCGGGCAGTTAAGGAAGAAGACGACTTGGTGGAGCAGTATTTGCCAACAGATGAGGAGGGGGAGGGTCTTGATTTAACCCATCTATCTGAAGAGAGAAGGATGGAGCTACTTCAAATCTTGCCTCTCCACCTGTTTGTGCAGACACCTGGAAGAACCGACAAGATCACTCATCATATTTCTTTGAAGGATCCAACTCCTGTGCGGCAACAAGTATACCGAGTTCCAGAGCGGCTGTTGCCTGTCCTGAAGAAGGAACTGGACATGATGACGGAGTTAGGAGTGATTGAACCTTCAAACAGTGAGTGGAGTAGTCCCATAATCCTTGTTCCAAAGAAAGACGGAACGTTGAGATTCTGCCTGGACTTCAGAAAAATCAATGACGTGAGTAAATTTGACTTTTACCCCATGCCTAGAGTGGATGATTTGGTGGAAAGATTAGGTAGTGCAAATTTCATCAGTACATTGGACTTGTGTAAGGGATATTGGCAAATCCCACTCACAGATGAGAGCAAGGAAGTGACTGCTTTTCGAACCCCTTTCGGGCACTACCAATTCACAGTGCTCCCTTTTGGCCTCCATGGAGCCCCGGCCACGTTTCAGAAGATGATGGACCGGCTGTTGGGGGGCACAGAATCCTATGCTGCAGCATATTTAGACGATGTGGTCATTTACAGCTCCAGCTGGGAAGAACATCTGTCACATCTGGAGGATGTACTCAGGAGAATTAAAGTAGCAGGGCTTACCATCCGTGCAGATAAGTGTGAGATTGCCAAGCAAGTAACCAAGTATCTGGGGTATGTACTGGGCAGGGGAGTTATTTGTCCCCAAGTTGGCAAAGTGGATGCCATTATGTCAGCAGAAAGACCAAGGACTAAAAAACAGGTCAAGTCATTTTTAGGCCTGGTAGGTTGGTACAGGCGATTTATGCCTGGCTTCTCTACTCATTCAACTCCCCTTACCCACCTTACAAAAAAGACAAACCTAATAAGGTGAAGTGGACAAGGGAGTGTGAAGAGTCCTTTCAGTCCCTGAAGAGTATGCTGTGCAAAGAACCAGTACTGAAAAGCCCTAACTTTCAACAACAATTCACTCTGCAGACGGATGCTTCCGAGGTGGGTGTTGGAGCGGCCCTGCTACAGGGAGAACCAGATAATCTCCGGCCTGTGTTGTATATCAGCAGAAAGCTCAACAAAAACGAAGTAAGGTATTCAGTTGTGGAAAAAGAATGCCTTGCTATCAAGTGGGCTTTGGACACTCTTCGCTACTACCTGCTGGGAAGGAAATTCATCTTGGAAACAAACTATCGGGCATTGTCTTGGCTACAGAAGATGAGGGATACCAACTCCAGGATTATTGCACGGCTGACTTCCTCTCCAGGGCGCCACTAAGTGTCGTCTCCCGAGGGAGGGGGAAATGTCATGCGGCTAACCCAAGACTAGGGTGATGTATGCTGCACCCAGCTTCTACTCACAACTAAAGACATTTCTATTATTTTTAACATCATGCCGGCAGATAGAATGGTGTTCTTTTTAATGAGTTGAGTCTGTGTTGCCATACTTGCTTTTTGAACTTTTTCTTCCCTGTCAAGGAGTGCAAAGTGGCACTTAGCATCAGCAACATAGCTGCTAACAAGATAAACTAGCAGGTGTTTTAATTACAATACATGGGTGCACAGAACTCAGGAGATAAACTCTACTACACTTAAAAACAACAGACATTGTGTAGTTTAGAGAGTTTTATTGGGACAGTGACAATTTGTTATCTGTGCACTTAACCTCTGTGTTGCCTGTTGTGTGTGTAGCTCCTGCTGCTGCTGACCAAACCTGAGTGGGAGGGTTCCATGATTGAAGTAGAGATGGGTAACTTGGATCATACCATTGGTAAACTGGAACCAGGGGTATTTGGGGTTAAATGTTTATGCTTAGTGGAAGCCTTAAAATAAATTCATAGTTTTAATCCATAAATGCCTGCAGGGGTTATATGTATAAATATTGTTAATATTAACATAATTTCAAAATAGGATAATTAAGTGTTAGTTATTTTTGTAACTGACTAACATTTGGTTTGTCTTGTAGGAGGAGCTTGCAGTATATAGGGGATGGCTGAAGCTCCTCTAAAAGGCAGTTGGGCCTGGAGTGAGCAGCATGCTCCAGGACATCATAGCAGAGGCCTGTTCAATGCCTCATTTTTGCTATTCAAGTTTACCTAAGTTTGTGGTTACTTTTTGATAGTTTGTCCAATTCTACATTAGTTTTGTGTTATTTTTGTATTTTTTGTATCTCTAATTTTTTCTGCATTTACCAGCACGGTTTTGGCACTTCTGCACCAGCACTTTGTGGTTCACTGGAAAATAAAAGGGTTAAATGAGAAGACTGACTCTGCCTCCTGCCTTCACCACAAGCCTCCAACGCTTACAGTATGAATAACGTGCTTCATTAGAGAAAATAAGACACAGAGTATTAAGGAAATGAGTGTTTTTCTTCTTTTTTAATGTAATATCTTTATGTAGGTCAAACAGTCAAACATTGTTTTGGGTAGTACATGTGAGTGACATATATAACATTCTAACTGGACCTTCCATGCTGTGGTTGGTGGGTGGGTGGGTGGGGGACATAAAACTACAAGTGATCAATGTGTGACAGAGGGACATGATCACATTCACTATTCACTGCACTCCAAAAACTAATTCAGGGGACCTTTAGTCATAACTTAAATATTTATATTGTTGTGAGATAAAAAATCAAGTTCAGAAATAATGTTAGACTTTTTACTTGTAATTGTTATCTTATTGAGTTCGGATGACACACAAATTATGCATATTGATACAATGTACAATCATGACTTGTCTGAGTTTAAAATGATCAGTTAATCTAAAAAATATAAAATTTTAAGTTCATTTGACGTGAAATACAACTTGATGACATATAAACAGCCGGCAGTTTGCCTCTCAAGCGGACCAGCGCGAGCAGGGTGTAAGGCTCACGGAAGCTGTTGTGAATGGTAAGTAATTTTATTCTTAATCACACATATTTGTATTTGTTCAGAATTCTGTTGGTGAAAGCCTACTGTAAGACAAAGAAGCAATATTCTATCTCTCCGAATGACGGGCGAGACAGACACTCCGGTTAGCTTGCCCCTGCGTTTATGCGGACCGCAGTCCGGTTGTAGCGGTTGTAACGGCCAATTCAATGATCGCAGAAATTATAGGGTTCTTGTTATGGAGCATTTCACCCTAACGTTACAGTGGTACAGACCATTGTAATGGGCTTAAAATGTTAAAAAGATTGCTAATGTTGTTAGCCACGAGACTAACGCAAATCGTTATGCTAATCGTTGCACTAGCCGTTATGCTAACGCAGGCATATGTATGAGTTACATTGAAGCTAGCCGGCTGGTAGGCTAGGCTACTAGCCTAAAATGGCAGGTTACTGTTGTCTGTGTATACTGATAAGTATACAATATTACAGATACTGACATAAACATATGAAGAAGGTTGTTTGTGGTTGCTTATTGTTCAAGCAATTATTAGATTTTGTTACGGCTGAATTTACGGTTGACCTCATTTGAAGACATGATTCATTGCTCTGGTTGAATGATGGAGTCCAGGAGAAGCATTGATGATTTTATATAAAAAATAGTTTATTCTAAACTAAGAAAAAAGGTACAAGATGGAACAAAATTAGCGTCCGTCCAGGCGGACGTCCGAAGGAAGTGCCGCGCCCTCTAACAGTTTCAGCTTAAGCTTTTTATACAGATAAGAAAAGGTCCCAACAGTGAGAGACAAAAGGGAGGGAGTCAGATGCCCATAGTGGAATTGTTGGAGGATGATGAAGATGTTATGAGAAGGTTCTGCTCCAGTCTTTATCTGTCTTGATAAGTGTGTGCGTCAGTGTATGTCTGCATGTGAGCAGAGATTCTGGCTTGGCAGAGACTGTGCTGCACTGAGAATAATACGATCTGTACTGTTTAATCATGATTCAGCTGTTCAAAAGTGTAAAGAGTAATGGAGTCGTCATGTATTAAAACATGACAAATTGTACACATGAACATACATTTGAGGATATGATGATGAATATAAAAATGACCATAACAATTTGATACCAAACCACCAAGAGCTCATTTTTACCATTAGAAAACGATGTAACTGAAACCAGACAGACCCGCATAACCAGCGTTGCTAAGCAACCTTGTTCCGGTGTGAATAAATGATAAATAAAACTTAGCTTATTTGATTTAGCCTTTTGTTCTGACTATCAGACCCAGATAGATGAAATTATAAATTATGATAATCTGCATCAATGACAGATTTTTTTTTTAACCCTTCCATAACTATTTGTGTCATGTTTCATTCATAAATAGCCTATAACAGGCCTATTCAACTAGCGGTCCCCTTTTAATTTTTTTGTGGCCCGCTAAAAGCTGCCAGAAACTCAGTTTGACTTGTATGATTACAATGCGCAAGTATCAAACCTATATCAGAATTGGTTTAAGACTGGACTTCATAGTAAGCCAGTAGTAGTATCTGCTGATGTATAAACATCTATGGGTAACTATGGCAACGCAGAAGGGAGAGGGTAGCGTGCACATAAACGCTGATTGGCTGAACAAATGGTTTGACCTGTGTGCTTAAATAAAAAAGTAAAACTGCTTTGACTGAAGAACACAGCGGAAAACCTTGGATAAGAAAAGATGATGATTAGTTTAATAATGTCTCTTTCAAAACCAAAAAGACACAAAATAGACGGTGAAAATTTCCAATTTCAGGGCGAAGAGACCTACAGTTATTTATTTACGTTATACACCTTAAAATCTGTCGGGTGTTTGTTCAATGTTGCCATTAATGTTTTTTTATTTAACCTTTATTTAACCAGGAAAAAAATCCCGTTGAGATTAAAAACCTCTTTTTCAAGGGAGTCCTGGCCAAGAGGCAGCAAAGTTACAACACTGAACAGAAATACATTTACGTTACATTAAAATGACAGGATAACATAAGAATCAAATAAAACAATTACAGACAACTGAGGCAGTCTCAAATTCTCTCAGTTTCATTTTAAAAGCATTCAAGGATAACAATTCAGTCAACTTCCAGTCTTTTTGCAGTGTGTTCCAAGCACAAGGAGCTGCATGTGCAAAGGCTTTTTTCCCCAGCTCTGTGCGGGCAAAAGGAACTGTGAGCAACAGCTGATCATTGGATCTCAGTGCATAAGTGTTCGTGCTTCTCTTTGTAAGTAATGTACAGATGTAAGAGGGCAGTAATCCAAGAAGAGCCTTATAAATAAAAGTAAACCAATGACACTGCCTCCTAGTGTACAGGGATGGCCGTCCCACCCGAGAGTACAGCTCACAGTGATGTGTCTTGGCTCTACAGTTTGTGATGAACCTCAGAGCAGAATGATAAACCGAGTCCACCATCAGAAGACATGTACAAGAAGCATTCATATAAAAAAGGTCACCATAATCTAACACAGATAAGAATGTGGCAGAGACAAGGCGCTTCTTTACACCAAAAGAAAAACATGTCTTGTTGCGGAAGAAGAACCCCAATTTAAGTTTTAATTTCCTCACAAGTTTGTCAATGAAAAGTTTAAAAGTGAGGGAATCATCAATTATGACACCAAGGTATTTATATTCATGTACCACTTCTATAACATTTCCTTCAAGAGTGGACACGACCGGGGGAGCTTGAGGCACCTTCTTATGATTAGAGAACAACATTAACTTGGTCTTCTCAGCATTGAGAACCAGTTTTAGATTAATCAGCGAATGCTGGACAGAAACAAAGGCTTTCTGCAGGGAATTAACAGCCTGTTCAAGAGATGATCCGAAGCAATAAATAATTGTATCATCGGCATAAAAATGCATATTAGCATCAGAAACATTTTGTTCGACATTATTAATGTACAAGATAAATAAGAGGGGCCCCAAAACAGATCCCTGCGGCACCCCCTTGTGAACAGTAACAAATTCAGAACAAAGGCCCTCGTATTTAATACACTGGGTCCTGTTTTCTAAATAATTTGAAAACCAAGCGACAGTGTGCTCTGACAGTCCAATGAGATGTAGCCTGCGTTTTAAAATAGCATGGTCTACAGTGTCAAAAGCTTTAGAGAGATCAATAAAGAGTGAAGCACAGTACTGTTTTTTATCAAGTGCTGCAATAATGTCATTTATCACCTTCATAGTAGCAGTGATAGTGCTGTGCTTTTTTCTGAAGCCTGATTGCAACAGCAAAGTGGGTCAAATGGAAGGATTTGTTCTTTGAACTTATGGTTAGAAATGTTTCTTAAAATTGCTTTTTAAATAAAATGATTGACTTTGGCCCACGAGCCTTCTGTAATTTTCATATTTGGCCCACCTGCAGTTGAAATTGAATAGCCCTGGCCTATAATATGCTATAAGCATTACTGGTCTTTCAACTATCGATTTTTTTTTAGCATGTTGCTGGCTGTTTACATGGATCAGCTGTCTGTCACCAAACAGCTTTCGTTCTCCACTATTTTGTAGTTCACAGTAACCTTGTTTAGTATCAAAACCCACTGCTATTTAATGTTGATTAAAGTATTATCTAACTTACGTGTCATTCATACATTTGCAGGGTAAACATTAGGTAGCAATACAATAAATCAATATCAGTTACATCTTGCATGCTTTTTCATTACTCTGGCATGGTATGAGGCTTTTTCTTCCTAATCGTCAACCCAAAATAATTGATTAAAATTATATAATTACATAGAAAATAATATTTGACTTTTTTATGTTAGCTGAATTGTGAATGTTGTAAGCTGGTATTTGACTAAAAAAAAACGAGCCTGAGGTAATCTCAAATGCTAATTAATTGGACTGTTCATTTAATTATCTATCTATTTAGGCTTTGTCTACTTCTGAATGATTAAAAAATACAAAACTTTGATGGACAAAATATGAACCTAAGGGCATTTTTATCGTATTTGTGCTGCGTCGGCATGGGGTCAAAATGATGCTTTCTGGTGGTCCTATAGTTTCAACTAGATGGTGAATCATTAAACAGATCAAATTTCTAATTTGGAAGTGATAGATGAACTACAGAAAAAAAATCCTGTCTGTAAATTGATTTTCTGATTCAGAAATAGCATCTTTTCTATAATCATTTAATTCCAGATTTTCAAGCTGAGACGTGGTCAGCCTCCTGAAGAAAGTGGGGATCTCCTTATAAATTCCGTTATTTTGCTGTGTGCCAAGGACAACAACTCCAGCATTGCTCTTCACCTGCATCCTATTGTCGTGGACCAAGGGGTTCAAGTTGAGACGTGGTCAGCCTCCTGAAGTATGTATGAATAAGCATGGAGTGAGACAGAAACATAAAATATGGATTGGCCTTGCAAGATCTGTAAATTTGCAACCCCTACTAAAGATGAGTTGTTGAAACATTATAGGTTACATCATATCCCTGGTGTGCAACCTCTGCCATGCCCTTACTTTGACTGTTTTTGTTCATTTAAATCATGGGGTAGCCTGAAATCACATTTATCAAGGAAACACTCAACTCACTCAACAAGAGTTAGAAATTCTGAAATACTCAGTTTCTGTTGCCAGTTCTGTAATCTGGGCACATTCTCCACTGAAAAAGAGTATTTTGAACACCTTCGTCAACATTTGAAAAAGCAAGAAACTGTCACCTGTGTTTTCAAAAATTGCAATTTCAAAACTAATATCTATGGAACATTCGCTTCGCATAGAAATCGCAATCATACTCCCCACTCATTAGATGAGTTCAAAGATGACATGTTAAAGAGGTATGAAAATCCTTCACAAGCAGATCAGTGCAGTGATGAAGTTAATCAGGAAGGCGAACAATCTGACATCGATGAGATTAGAGATGATGATGATGAAAGAATACTGCCAAAGTTGATTGAAAGAAGCTTGGCTCATTTGATGTTGAAATTGGAGAGTTCCTTTCTTGTACCCAAGCAATGCATTGACGAGCTTGTAGAGGAGTTGCATTTTATTTCTCATTCAGTCTCTGCTCCCATCATAAGAGACATTTTACAGTCTTGCTTGAAGAGACACAACTGTGGAATTGATGAAGCCATTGTGTCTGAAATGGTGAACGACATCTGTGGTGCTAACCCTATTAGCTCTGCCCTCCGTGATGGTGGTCCTCTTTCCTCTGCTTTCAAAAGAAGAAAGTATTTTAATGAGCACTTTTCTGTCATTGAGCCGATAGAGTATGTTCTCAGTAGAGAGAGTAGCTTCCAGTATGTCCCCATTCTTAAGTCTTTACTTCAGGTTTTTAGCAGGAAAGATATACAGGACCTGATCGTGAGTGAGGCAGAAGCTCAGAGAATGGTGTACAAGTCATTTCATGACGGCACCTTTTACAAAACCAATGTGCTGTTTTCAGGAAGTGACCTTACTATTGCTCTGAATCTCTATGTGGATGACTTTGAGATTTGCAATCCACTCGGTACATCCAGGAAAAAACACAAAATCACAGCTGTGTATTGGATGATAGCTGATGTCCCCTCATTGCTCAGATCTGAACTAAACTCAATCTTCTTAGCAATTCTGTGCAAGGCTGAGGATGTGAAGAGATTCGGTTACAGTGCGGTGTTGGAGCCACTGCTCAAAGATCTTCTGGTCTTAGAGGAGGAAGGACTGTATGTCCCAGCACTGGGCAGAAAGGTCAAAGGCACAGTGTTTAGTGTGGTTGCAGACAATCTCGGTGCCCATTCTATGGGGGGATTTGTTCAGAGCTTTTCCAGTTATTACGTCTGCAGATTTTGTCTAGGTGAAAAGTCACAGTTTCAAGATGGTGAAGTGAGAACAGGGGCATTCCCACCCAGAACGAAAGAACAACACACACTGCATATTCAGGCTTCACAGGAGAAAGATGGTTTGATTCATGTGTATGGAGTGAAGAGACAGTGTGCACTGACAGCAAAACTGAAATATTTTCATGTTTTGTCTGGGTATCCGCCTGATGTGTTGCATGATCTATTTGAAGGTATTGTGCCACTAGAAATAGCACTGTGCCTAAGAGTGTTCATTCAGAACAAATACTTCACTCTCGAAGAGCTGAACAAACGCATCAAAGAGTTCCCTTATAAATGGTCAGACAAAACCGATGCACCACAGCCTGTCCCTGTGAACTTTGCCCAACGGAAAAGTGTGGGCGGCAATGCCCACGAGAACTGGACTTTGCTGCGACTCTTGCCACTCATGGTTGGATCGAAAATCCCTGAAGGTGACCCAGCATGGGAAGTGCTTCTTGTGCTCAGAGACATTGTTGAGCTTGTTGTAAACCAAGTCCACACAGAGGAGACCATTTGCTTCCTGGACAGTAAGATATCTGAGCATAAACACAGGTTTCTCATGGTTTTCCCAGAGCAACGCCTCATCCCAAAACACCATTTCCTGGAACATTATCCAGAACTGATCAGGGCTTATGGTCCTCTGGTGTCACTGTGGACAATGCGTTTTGAGGCAAAGCACAGCTTTTTCAAGCGTGTTGTCAGACATACATATTCTGCTGTCACTCGCCATGAAGCATCAGTTGTTGCTTGCTTATAACCAACATGATTCCAGAGCTGTCAGACCTTTACTACAGGCTACAACACTGTCTACAGTGGATGTTCGTGTGCTGAGAGAGGATATCCAAGAAGCACTGGAGGCTAAGTTTCCTGGGGAGACATGTGTCCAGATAGCCAAAAGTGTGTATTACAGGGGCACCAATCAATCAATCAATCAATCAATCAATCAATCAATCAATCAATCAATCAATCAATCTTTATTTGTATAGCGCCAAATCATAACCAATGGTATCTCACCAAGTACACTAGTGGAATGATCTTGGCAAATGGTTCCACTGGTGGTCTACCAGATTTTGTGGAGTTGATCCAGATTGTGGTTGTGAAGGGCAGCATTGGATTCATTGTGAAAGGTCTGACTGCTTGGTCAGTTGAGCATCTGAGGAGCTATATGCTTGAAAAAAATGGCCCTGTAAAAGTCATAGAGCCAGCTGAGCTATTGGACACATTCCCCTTAATATCTTACATCTTTGGTGGAGCAAGCATAATGACTCTTAAGCGCAGCATTTATGTTCCATAGATAATATATGATACCCATACTTGGATATTTCCCGATGAAATGATTCAAACTTGCATATCACAGGCTTCCTACAGTTTTCAGACTGGGCATATAGTAAATTGTTTCCTAATTTATATACCTAGAGGTAGGGATGTAACGATACTTTCATGCCACGATTCGATTCAATTCATGATTTTATATTCACGAAAACAATTTTTTACAATTTTCTTTTCCAACTAAATGAGTTGTAGTCATTTTATTGCCAAGTATGTTTTTTTTTATTATTGGAAAATCTGCCTTTATGTCCTTGTATCAAACTCTGTGACTATTGTCTACTAACAGAAGTTAATACTTAACAAAATAATAATTATACATGATATGGAAATGATCGCAAATCCTTCTATGATCAAAAGTTGTTCTTTTAGTTTGAGGCCGTTGCAAATCAATTTTTCTTTTTTTTTTTTTTTTTTTTTTTTTTTTTTTTTTTTTTTTTTACCTTGTCTGCACATGCTTTCGAAGGTTAACACTACAAGAAGTGCAATCTTTTGACAGCAATGCATATTTTATTATTGCAATTAAATAAATTTATTTATTTCATTGCATAATTGTGACCGTCACCAGCCCTCCCTATGGAAGGGTAAGAAATACTTTATTAAAGGGAGGATGTAAAAAAGAGAGGGCAGTGTTACACCAAGGTGAGGGGTTGGAGGGGGGGTGGGGAAGTTAGCAGGGAAGAGGGATACAAGATAGGATATGGAATGGGTGAGGAATAGTTTTAAGTGATGCGATGTGAAATTGTGGTTGTGTATATTGTGTTTATTGTTGTGTTGTCAAGCCAGTTTGGTGACCAGTGTGTGGTTTAGGAATAATGGTGGTGGCTGTGAACAGAGGAAGAGGTGAGTGGAAATTCCATAAAACAGGTATTTGGGAACAACGTGTCTAAGGTTGAGCCCAGTATGAGTGTTATCCCACAGCCCAAGGCCAGTGCATCCATGACAAATGTATTTCCAAGTACCGCCACTGCAAAACCCAAGAGCCGCCCCCGGGCCCGAAGAAGCAGTCAGGCCAGCAGCAAGAGCAGGCAGCCTAAGGGCCCCCGGCGACCACCCCACGGCCAAGCAGTCCCCCGAACGCCCCCAAGATCCCAAGCCGAGAGGCAGCCATCGCCCCCCCATACACACCCGAGAAAGCCCCAAGGAGCCAAGGACCCAGCGCACCACGCCACCGATCCCACCCCCAACCCCCAGACCCCCCACCCCATCGACCCCCCCCACCCCCCCACCCCACCCCCGCGCCTAACCCCCCGAGGGGAGGGCCCAGAGAACTCCCTGCCCGAGGCCCCAGCGGAGGAGCCGAAGCCCACACCCAGCAGACGACCAGAACCGCGCCGAACAGGCAGACAGTGGGCACCCGCCGGCGAGCCCAGAGCCAGCAGGGGCCCGACCCCAGGCCAGAAGGACCCGGAACGAATGCAGCACCAGGAGCAGCCCACCCAGGGAGGACGACCACACCCCAAGCCGCATAAGGCACCAGGGGGCCGCTGGGAGTCTCCCCGCCGGCCCCCAGGCACCCCAACCTAGCCCCCCACGGCGCCCCAGATCACCCTTCACTGATGCCGCCCGCGCCACGAGCTTCAGTTCTTTTTTTTTTTTAAAGCCAGGGCCCCCTCCAAGGGCCAAGCCAGACCGCCCCGCCGGGATGTGGCCCCCTATTCCGGCCCCCGACACCCTACCTCACGGGGCACTGCCCAAGCAGGGGCCGTACCAGTAGGTACGCAAGGGCGCGGCACGCGCCACCCGCCCCGAAAGACCCCCGCCAGGACCGGCCCGGCCAGCAGGCCAAGCACCCCGGGCCCCAGGAGCACCCCCCGGGACCAGGACCCCCCAAAGGGCAAGCCCCCGGGCCAAGCCCCCCGGGACGCATCCCCCACCCCCGCCCGGGACCCGGCCACGGCCCAGCAGGACCGCACAGCCCCGGACAGCAGCCCAGGGCCCGCCGCCCCCCGGACAGCGCCAGCCACGGAGCAGCGCCCCCCGCCGGCCCGCGAGCAACCGGCGATCCCCACCGCGGGGACAGAGGCACCCCAACGGCACACATCAAGTGCGGGACAGCAGCCCCCAGCCAAAGATGCCCCGGACCCACCCACCAGTCCGCAAACGGCAGGATAGACCCACCAGGCGGCCGACAGCAACCTCCACCACCGGAACAGCTAGCGCCGCCCCCCAGTAAACAGCATCACCCCGAGGCGCCAAGCAACCCCGCCCCAACCCCGGCGAGGACACCAGCACCCCCCCAGCACACCCACCCCCCAAACCGGCGAGGCAGGCCGCCCCGGGCCCGCACACTGCGGGGCCCGCCCCCAAGGCCACCAGGAGACAAAGCAAGCACCAAGCCACACCCAAGGGGGAGAGGCACCCCCGCGCCCCACCCGGCCGACACAGCCCGGAAAGACCCCGCAAGGAGAGACCCCGGCAAAGCCCCCCCCGAGACCCACCGCCACGCCCGACCGCACCATCTTGATGTGCTTTTGCTCTATGCAGTGGCCCAGCCACCAACAGAGGGGCCAGGCCCCCACCGGAGAGGCCCAAATATGTGTACCAACCCACCACCCTGTTATGGTGCCTCTCCATTCCCCAATGGAGAGGCACTTCCCGATCCCCTGTGTGAATGTGTGTGTTTGGTGAATG
The DNA here is from genome assembly GCF_900634775.1 of Gouania willdenowi. NCBI lineage: Eukaryota > Metazoa > Chordata > Actinopteri > Blenniiformes > Gobiesocidae > Gouania > Gouania willdenowi. The sequence continues at coordinate 21,230,302 of NC_041050.1, forward strand.
TATGGGGTGTAATTAAAAGAAGGGGATGGAGGGGAGCGGTGCTCCCCCTCCAGCCTCTGTGGATTTATGTGTATGTGGTGTAATAGGCCGGAGGGTGTAAAAGATGATACACCCTCCGGGGGGTGACATGTTGAGATGCGATTAAAATTGGAGGGATTAGTAGGGCAACTAGAGGTGGGAGGGCCGCCCCCACGCCACTACATAGTAACACAGGTGGCGGCCCCCTCCACCCCCAGCCCCACCATCCAGCCCCCCAAGGGTTGGGTATTGGTGTGTGGTGCATTTTGTGAGTGAGCCAGACCAGCTGGGAGTGGGGTGAAGTGAACATGTAGGAGGCCTGTCCAGTGTGAGCTGGGCCCGTCCGCGTGGCGGGCCACGCGAGAGGGTAGATGGCGCAGACGGGCAAGTGGCACTGCGGGCCCCGGAACAGCACAGCCGGAGACCCCCCCCCACGGCACCCCCCAGACCGCGCCGGCCCCGCGGAGCACGGCGACACCCCCCACCCCCGGGCACAGCCAGGCACCAACAACATCCCCCGGCGCCCCAGGGGGCGACCCCCGCCGCCCGCCGGCCCGGAGCAACGCCACCCCGCCACCAAGGGGAGCGGCCGAGCGGGGGGGAGGCCCATGCCCGCACCAGGGCCAGCACAGGCCCACCCGGCGCCACGATACAACACTCTCCACCGGGAGGCGGCCCCGGCCCCCCCGACGAGAGAGGACGCCATCCACCGCCAAGCAGGGCCATCCCGCCAGCCACGGACCGGCAAGCCAGAGTACCGAAGCACCCCAGCCCGGAACCGCCCCCCCACACCAACGGCGCCAATAGAGCCCCCCCCCCCCCACGGAGGCAATCCCCGACGACCCACGCACCGGCACGAGACACCCCCCCGACGCCAGCACACCCCAAACAACAGCGGGCCCAAGGCCACCAGCCCCGCCCCGCCCAAGGCTGCGCAGCGCCGCCACGAGCCGCGGCCGGTCCCCGGGCAGATGGCCGGAGAGCACCTCCCCGGACACGTAGCCCAAGGATCCGCCCCCGGGGCACCCCCGCCCCGGAATCGCGCCCACGGCGCCCGGTGCACCCAGCCAGCAGACCAGCCAATCCCAACGCGGATCCACCGGGCCAGGAACCACGCGCCGCGCCCCCGCACACCCGCCCAATACGACCCCCGGGGAGGCCCCATAGCACCCCTCACCCCACCCCCTAGCCATAACGTCCACACCCCGGCCATTGCGGTCGTACAAAAAGCCCCCGAGGGGGCCCCGCCTAGCTCGTCGCGCAAGCGACATCCCTAGCAAAGGTGCGCCCAGGGAGCCAAGCCAAGGACCCGCAAGGGCCGACGGAGCAACCCACAGCCACACCCCGCCACCCAGCAACCCAGGAGGCAATCGCCGACCCCGGGCAGCAGCCACCCCCAAAGCTACCCCCACCCCGGATCCCCCCGGACCGGAGCCAAGGACCCCACCACCCCAGGCCCCCCAACGAGACCACCCCCCAGCCAACCCACCCGGCACGGCACCGCCCGCCCCCCAGGCGGGAGCCACAGCCCCCCCACCAGCGCCCCAGGCCAACGGGAGCCCCCCAAACCCAACCCCACAGGATGGCGGGCGCAAGAGCAAAGGAGGAGGAGGGGGGGAGGACGAGACAGGGGGACAGGGAGCAAGGGGAAGGAGCGGCAGGGGAGCACGCAGGGCCCCAGCCCAGAGACCAACCAGATGCGCATGCAAGGGGCAACGGCGCCAAATCAAACAGCCCCGGGACCCCGTGAACACCCAGAAGGAATGCACACCCGTGCTGAGGCAACAAGGCACCCCGGCAACCCACCCCAGCCATCCTGACCAAGACCACCCCAGAGGCCCAAGGCGGCCCCGGCCTACAGTTGGGCTAGTGCGTTAGTAAAGAGTGGTGCTGGCAGTCGCTTGCAGGCTAGATCATCAGGCTTTTAAAAATTTAGATTTAATGCAATTAAAAAAGGAGTCCAACGCTCCTCAAAGCACGTTATTTTTTTTTGTTTTCTGAGAGCAGACATCTTTTCCATGGAAATAAATTCTGTGAGGAGATTTTGCCATTGGTTTATGTTTAAGGATTTTTTGTCTTTCCAATTTAGTAATATTGTTTTTTTTGCTATGGCTAGTGCCGCAAGGATTGATTGTGATTGGTTTGCTGGAGGTTGAAGCATTGTCAGGTCTCCAATCAAACAAAGATTTGGAGATAAAGGAATTCTGTAGTCCAAAATGGAGGACAGTTTTTCAGTGATTAGAATCCAAAAGTGTTGAACTGGGGAGCAAAGCCATAAGGCATGTAAATAGGAATCCGCTGTATTCTGGGTGCACTGAGAGCAGATGTCTGTTGCTGAGAAGCCCATTTTATGCATTTTCTGTTGGGTAATGTGGGATCTGTGGAGGACCTTGTATTGAATTAGCTGAAGGTTTGTGTTTTTTGTCATCTTAAAAGTATTACAACAAATTTCTGCCCAGAAATCAGTGCTCGGGGTGATTGAGAGTTCGGCCTCCCACTTCGCGATTGGTAAGTAATTACAGTTAGTGTTCGAAAGCGCTCTGTATATTTTTGAGAGTTTTTTGATTTGTTGAGATTTTTTTCATATATATAGCCAGTTCTGGAGGTTGTAACGTAGTTAAGTCTAGTGGAGTGGTTTTCTTTATTGTCTCTGTTACTTGTAAGTACTGTAGAAAGTTACTTTTATTTATATCGAATGCTTGGGTTAGATTGTTATATGACCTGATCTTGTCATTTTCAAAAAGGTCTTGGAGATGAGTGATTCCACTCTCTTCCCATGTCTTCAGATAGAGTGGTGTTTTTTTATTTTTAAAGTCGGGGTTGTGCCAGATTGGAGAGAGTATACTAGTTTTTAATTGGCCATTTGTGATGTCCAGGGCTTTCCACCATGCAGTCAGTGTGGAGGCAATTAGTGGGTTTTTAAAGCAGTTGTGATGTTTGAGGGTCGCAGTGATAAAAGGGAGATCAGAGAGTTTAATGTGTTTGCAGTCTAACTGTTCTATTTCTAGCCAGGTGTTGTAGTATTCTTTTGGATTTAGCCATTCTGTTAAATATAGTATTTGGTTTGCTAAGTAATAATGCATGAAATTAGGGGCTTCTAAACCACCCTCGTCTTTGTTTTTTTGAAGGGTAGAAAGGCTTATTTTAGGTTTTTTATTTCTAGTATAGAATTTTGTAGTTGTAGAATCTAATCTTTGAAACCATTGTTTTGGTGGTTTTAGTGGTATCATTGAGAACAAGTAGTTTATTTTTGGTAAGATTTTCATTTTAACTGAGGCTATCCTGCCAAGTAGTGAGATGGGGAGATTGTTCCATCTCCGCAGATCTTCTGTGACTTTGTCCAACATCGGATCATGATTTAGTTTAATTAATTCATTTAAGTTTGGTGATATATTTAAGCCTAGATATTTAATTGTATTTGTGGTGGAGGGGTGTTGTGGATTTTGGTGTGCAGGATTCCAAGAGTTTTTTGTCAAAGGGAGGATTGATGATTTTGTCCAGTTAATGGAATAGTCTGATAATTTAGAGAAGCTGTTTATTAGATTAAATACTTCCTCTAAAGAGGATTGCGGTTCTTCCAAATAGAGTAAAATGTCATCCGCGTAGAGATTAATTTTGTGTTCTGAGATGGATGAGTGGATTCCTTTAATAACAGAGTTCTGACGTACAGCTGCTGCGAGAGGTTCAACGAATATTGCAAAAAGCAAAGGTGAGAGTGGACAGCCTTGTCTGGTTCCCCTCTGCAGTGTGAAGCTTTGGGATGTTATTTTGTTTGTGGTTACTGAGGCCTTAGGTTTATTGTACAGGGTGGAGATCCATTGTATGAATGATTCTCCGAAGCCAAATTTGCCAAGGACAGTTAGGAGGAATGACCAGTTTACTCTATCAAATGCTTTTTCTGCATCGAGTGACAAGATTATTGGTTTCTTTTTAGAGTTCTGTGCCATGTTGATCACATTAAACAGTCTTCTCACATTGTCTGTGGAGTGTCTATTTTTAATAAAACCTGTCTGGTCTTGGTGTATAATTGACTGTACTACTTTCTCTAACCTGGATGTGAGTGCTTTGGAAATAATTTTTAAGTCTGTGTTAATAAGTGAGATGGGACGATAGCTTGAGGGTAATATGGGGTTTTTGTCTGGTTTAAGTAACAATTTAATGTTCGCTGTATTCATGTGACCTCCTACATGCCCTTTATTTTTGATCTCTGTTACTACTCTGAAAAATAGTGGAGCCAGCATTGACCAGAAATGTTTAAGGAATTCAGCAGGGAACCCATCTGGACCTGGTGCTTTGCCTGTTGACATGCTATCTAAAGCATTTTGTAATTCTTGTAAGGTTAATGGTGAGTCTAAGGTGGTTTTCTGATCTATAGTGAGCTGTGGTAGGTTTAGTTTATTAAGAAAGGTTTTAATATCTTCAGGGTCAGGGTTTAAATTTGATGAGTATAAGTTTTGATAATAATCATGAAAGATGTTATTAATGTCCTGAGGTAAGTTTAAAGTTTGACCTGCGTTATCAGAAATTGCTGCTATAAAGGAATTTTCTTTACTATGTTTGAGCTGATTTGCTAAATATTTGCCTGATTTATTATTGTAGTCAAAGTTTTTGTATCGTAATTGTTGCAAAATGAAGTCGGTTTTTTTAGATAAGATGATATTCAGATTAAGTTTTGTATTTTGGAGTTTTTCCCATAAAAGTTCAGAAGGGTTAGCTGCGTATTCTTCCGTAAGTTTTTTGATCTTTTCTTCAAGTGTTTTTTCTGCCATCTGTTCCTGTTTTTTCTTAAAAGAAGAGTATGATATAATCTTCCCTCTAATGACAGCCTTGCCAGTTTCCCAGAGTAAGGACGGTGATATTTCCGGGGAGTCGTTTGTCAATAGAAAGTCCTCCCATTCTTTTCTTATAATTTTTTCAAATTTACTGTCATTAAGTAATGAAGTGTTAAAGCGCCATAGAGAGGATACTTTCTGATTAGAGTCACACTGCAGGGTGAGGGATATTGGGGCATGATCGCTAATAATTATAGGATGTATTTTAGAGGACATCTTATGTACGATGGAATTATTTGAAAGAAAAAAGTCAATTCGGGAGAAGGATTTATGCACAGGGGAGAAGAAGGTATATTCTTTTTTAGTTGGGTTATTCAGTCTCCATACATCTCCTATTCCAAGGTCTTCCATGTAATCCATTAATACTTTAGCAGATCGAGATGGTTTTGTATTTGAGCACTTACTAGATCTGTCCAATGATGTGTTGAGCGCCAGATTGAAGTCACCTCCGATGATTAGAGACGAGTCTGCAGAAAGGTCTGAAAGCTCTGAGAAAATTCTATGGAAAAAATCAGGGTCATCATTATTGGGGGCATATAGATTAAGAATTGTGAAACATTTATTATAGATTACTACTTTGATAATAATATATCTACCCTCTGGGTCTATGACGGAGTTGATTATGTTAACGGGTAACCTTTTGTTGAGAAGAACCGAGACTCCTCTTTGTCTGGAATTAAAACATGAATTATATATCTTGTTAAAATTTGAATCTGTCAGGGATTTTTCTTCTGATTTAAGTAAGTGAGTTTCTTGAAAGAAGACAATGTCTGCATTTAATCTTGATACATAGTCAAATATCTTAATCTTTTTAGCCTGTGAGCGAATGCCACGCACATTCCAAGAAGTTACTGTAAACTGATACATAGAATGAGGTGAGTGTTAGTCCATACAGGTGTGAGCATAAGTGAGAATCTGTGAGCATTTGTGCACTGTGTTGTAAAAAGCTTGGATGCAAGGAAAGAAAGAAGAGGAGACATATTTATCATGCGATAGCACCACGGGGTAAAGGACTGGATTGAATAGGTTAGTGAAAAGCACAAACATACAATGACAACAACCAATATCAAAAGAGTAAAAGGAGCAAGGGGTAATTATAGGAGGTATAGGAGGTGGGGGGTGTTGTGGGTGTTGAGTGAGTGTGAAACAAAAAAAAGAGTGAGGGGTTCGAGACGAGTGAGTTGACATGAGGGTAGAGAGTGTCCTGTGAGAGAGTACGTGCCAAAAAGTGTTTACCAAAATCTAAGCCAATATGTAGCATACATACAAACATACATACACATACGTGTCTATATATACCTATCCATGTTTTTATTTTAGTGTTATTATTATCTTTATGTATTTATTTATTTTAATTATTATTATTGTTATATATATATATACATATATTTTTTTTAATTTTTTTTTTTTTTTTATGGAGTTATCATTAGGAAGGAGGAGGCAGGAGGTAAGTCACGCGAGATGTTCTGAGAGTCACATGACAAGCTGAGAAAATTCAACATGGCGGCTCGCTGCCGTGACTAGTTTACCGATCCTGTTTACGTGCACATACTAACGATTTTTACCGTTAAATCAACGCCACCAACGAGAGCCGACCACGCGCCCTCTCACCAGCCAGAGTGGAGGACCTCGAGGACTTCATAGATAGATATTACGCTGAGTACGTGATGGAGTCCGGACCAAAAGCCAGTACATCAGGTAAGTCGGCGAAGCGCCGGAAAAACGATTCGGCCACCGATACATCAGACCTCGAGGTAGAATCCCACACGGAACTCCTACAGACCATAATTAAGAGGCTGGATGTGCTCGACTTACTGCACCGAGACGTTCAGGAAATGAAAGTCAGCCTGGAATTTGCCTATCAACAAATCCAGGACTTACAAAAAGATAATCATGATATCCATTCGGCTTTATCTGCGGTGAGCTCCGAGGTAAAAGAGCTGAAAAAAGAAAACAAGTTTCTTAAAGAATCAGTCCTGGACATCCAATCTCGTAGTATGAGAGACAACGTAATATTCTCAGGTATTCCAGAAACCCCCAACGATGACCCACATGCTCTGCTGAAAGACTTCATGTCGTCGGCGCTTAAAATCCCGGCAGAAACCGTGAAAAACATCACATTTCACCGTGTCCATCGCCTCGGACCACGGAGAGGAAACCGTCCACGTCCCATCATTGCCAAATTTGAGCACTTTCAACAGAAGATCCAGGTTAAAAGTAAAGGTCGGGAACTTAAAGGTACGCAATTCGGCATGAATGATCAATTCCCTCGGGAAATAAACGAACGTCGAAAAACCCTGTATCCTATCTTTAAAGAAAACCGACAGAAAGGCAAAAATTCCAAACTGGTCGTAGACAAGCTTTACATAGATGGCCAACTGTTTAGGGACTTAAACATCACGCCCTGGCTCTACTGAGAAAGACAAATCTAAAAATAATAATAATAATGAAGTTAAAAAAAAAAAACACAACACAGGTGTTATGTGAGTTAACATTGAAAGGATAATTCTCCACTTATGGTGAAGCTAAGGTAGCATTATTTTAAAAAAAATTAAAATAAATATATATGTTGTATGTGTGTATGTATATATCTGTACATTAAAAAAAAAAAAAAAGGCAAATAAAAACAATAAATACATTTAAAAAAAAAGTGTGTATGTATGTGTGTGTGTATGTGTATGTATATATGTATACATATGTATGTATGTATGTGTGTATATGCATGTGTTTATATATGTATGTGTATGTAGATGTGTGTGTATGTATATGTATGTGTGTATATATATATATATATATATATGTATATATATATGTATGTGTATATGTTTATGTGTGTATGTGTGTGTGTATATATGTGCATGTATATGTATGTATGTGTGTATGTGTATGTATGTGTGTATGTATATATGTATATATGTGTCTATGTATATATGTATATATATGTTTATATGTATGTGTATGTGTGTATGTATGTATGTATGTATATATGTATGTATGTATATGTGTATATATATATATATATATATATAAATAGAGAAAATATATATGCAAATCAATTTTTCTGTTTTTTCTAAATCGATTTACATTTAAACCAGTTAGAGACAATTTTTAACCGATTCTCGATGCATCGTTACATGCCTACCTAGAGGTCAAATATTATATACTCTTAACATTATTCACTATTTAGCTGTTCCTAAAAATGACAGAAACATGTCAAACATTTTGTCTCCAGGTTGCATAATGTCACAACCAGCTCAACTCCGAATGATCCTTGCAGATTATGATGTCCGTAAACTTGTCCTACCATCTGGAATCCCTGAGACGGTGGATGACCTTCACTCAGTCATTTGTGACACATTTTCCATTGCTAGAGACTTCCGTCTTCACTATAAAGATGTTGATTTTGGTGATGAGTTTTTTACCCTTTTTTTTACATCTGACCTCAAGGATAAGGACACAGTCAAGGTTGTGTTTCTCCAGGACCAGGAGCCTACAATAACTTTAACCTTAAATGATGTGACCGACACAGATTTGACCAATGTGACTGATCAGCTTTGTGAGGAGCACTATGTTGACGACATCTCATCTGTGAGAACAGATAACACACTGATAACTACATCTGAAGATAGTCCAGGCCACCGTTCCCAGCGCTGGCCTGCGCAATTTCTGATTCCCAGCTTTTCTAACCTAACAGAGATCCAAATTCAGACAGCCAATGAGCGCTTAAAAAAGTATGGGACTCTTTTCCTTACAAAGGATTTCATTCCACTACTCCCTGACATCCTTGGAAAACTAGCGGAAGCTATTTTTAAGTACACCGCTTATCCATCAAGTCTGCAGATCAGTGAGGTTGCAGAGGCCCTGACTCAAAAGCATCCCTACCTGAAAGAACCAGGGTCCTATAATGGGTCCTATGGATGGGCGCAGCGCCTAAAATACAAAATGAACAACTTCCGAAGTAAGCTTCGAGGTCTCGGCTGCCCTGAAGTTGAAATAAACTCGCTGAAGAGAAAAACCCAACATGACCAGTATCCGGCAAAGAGCGTGAAAAAACCAAAGAAGGCTGAGGTGAACTACCTACCCCCTCATGCTCAAGGTGAAACATCTGCAAGTTTGGAAAAAGAGAGAGTCGAGCTCCTAAATGAAGTTGTGAAAAGGGACAACTTCAAGGTGGTAGCTCAGAAAATGGCCAAGACGTTCAGCCTTCGTCGGGAGGAAATAGTGAAAGAGGCCCCTGCCATCAGTGACTTCATGAAGCGCTGGCCTGCACTTTTTTGTGAGGCACAGGTGAGATTATAAAATGTTTATTAAACAAGTATTTTTGTCAATTTATTTAATGTATTACGTAATACATAGTGGATACATGTCCACAAATTGAAGTCAAATAAATAAATGTAGAAATAAATACCTTAAGACCCAAAACATTTAAATGTGTTTAAATCCACATTGAGATAGAGCTGTGCCGATCAGGTTTTTTTGCCCCCGGGTCCGAGTAATTTGATTTGGAGTAGGGATGTGCTGATACGATCATCTGATCCGAAATCGGGGCCTATCACTTCATTTCAGGCTCGAACGGGATCGGGTGTTACAGATTGTCGACTATTTGTGTTTGGACCAGAATTATGTCTCATTGTGCAGAGATGTGGTGCTGTTCACAGTGCTGTGTTCTGAGTCAACAATCTGAAGGGCCACGTATTATTGGCGGCGGGTGGCCACCAGTTGCCGACCAATGCTTTATAGCGTTAACCCGACATAAATGAAGTAAATGCTGAGCTGTTATTTTTCCCATTTGTTTTTAAATATCGAAGATCTGATGAAAATAATGAGAAAACATACACACACATATATCCGATCCCTGATCGGGATGTAACACCCGATCCTGATCTAGTCTGAAACCACGTGATCGGCATCGGCACATCCCTATATTGAGATGTTTATTTCTGCATTTATTTATTAATACTTTTGTCACTTGTGGTCCTTCATACTGGTGTGCTCTGCAGGTATGTGAAAAATTCAAGAGGTTAACAACAGTTAGCCTTGAATTGACCTTTCTGGCCAAGCTTGACCACTGCACTCCGAAGCTGATGGCCTTGACCCAATCAAAAGGAGGAGCTACAGGTCTGAAGATAAGGCAGATTAAGGACATGCTTCTTGAGGTATAATGACTAACTTTATCATAAATATATCTCATTTTTAATCTGCCTCACTGTTTTCATGTCAAATGTCAAAATGGCTTCTATGAACAAGGTCTATTGTATACTAACGCTCATTTTTTTCAATTGTCATTATTTGGTTACACTTGTATCTGATTTTTATTCACCTGATCTATTTTTTCCATGAATCAGGACAACACAGTTGAAAAGCGCAGAGAAATTGCCATTCGCTGCCTCATAGTTTATCTTGGGGAGAAGGAGGAGGATCTTTTCAAACAGTACCACGTAAGTAATTGAGTAATTTTCAATTTAGTTTGAACTGGATGTCTCTGTCACCATGACGTACATGGTCACCCTGAAGAGCTTAAGTATTAGGCTATGTATTTTATGCATCCTAAAACCTTTTAATTTTTTCTACAAGGATGTGGAGGAGCTAGATGCCGACCTTGCAATGCAAGTGATGAAGATTGCCATCATTGGTGATGGAAATGCAAGCATCATAGTCGAGGGAACCAAGATCCTGCAGGGGATTGATGTTGCCAGATCCTGTGCTTTGCTGATGGGAGTAATCTATACTCTTAACCTTAGCTATCCCAAACACTTGAAATTTACCTTTGAGGTATTCCAGAAGCTTTGCCTTGAGCTCGATGGACAAAAAGCCAGCTCGAAAGTAATGAATCTCAAGTATGGTATTTTCTAGAGCAGACTTGATCGACCTTGCGTGATGGAGAGGCTCAGATTACACACACACATGTATAAACACACACACACAACTTGCTTGTCAAAATCCGTTTAATTAGTATTGAAAAGGATGGCCTCCGTTCTCTGAGGATGTTGGTGTATTTTGAATATGCAGTGCCTATTTTGCTGGATGTTTTCGCTGGAGTTAAACAAGAGGGTGAGCAATCTGATATTGATGAGATAAGAGATGATCAGAGAGGATGTTCAGCCATCTGTCATGTTTTGTTTTGAATAATTTTCATGTGTTCAAGTCAGAGGATGGTGATTCATGCACTGAGTTTTACTTAATTTTATAACACTGTGCCTCCTCATAAGCTTCTGAATTCATGTTTTGTGTCTAAGGAGAATGCTGCTGTTTGTAAAGATTTTGAGCTATGGTTAATTTCTCCCATGAACTTTGGGCTCTGAGGGTATTGGTGTGTTTTTAACTCATATCAAAATAACTCATAAGTTTGAGTCCATGTTTTTTTGTGTCTTAGGAGAATGTAGCCAAAAATGTTGCTGTTTGCACTTTTATGAATTGTTTTTTACTTATATCATATATGTGTATGTATGTATGTATGTATATATATGTATATATATATATATATATATAATATTTTTTACTTTCATTGTTTACTGTAATTTGAATAAATAGTTCTAATTTTGAATAATACTGTCTGAATTTCTGTTCTTTTTGAGCACCAGGAAAGAGTCCCTTAGCTGCTGTCCAGTTGCCAGGTTTTGACATCGCCCTCATGCCTCTAAATACTCCTAGCAACCTTTCAGAAGGTATTTGTCATTTCCTTGCTGTCAGCTGTTTTCCCTCAGCCACCCTCAAACAAACAGAAACACATACACCATCTTCATCTTTCTCAGATTGTTTTAATCATTTGATTTGAACTCCTTGTTTCAAAAAGACAGCAAGGCTCTGTAGCTACTAGACAGCCGCGGACTCCGTCATTTGGCCTCACTGTGTATTTATGCTGTTCTGTTTATTTTGTCTCGTTCTGGGCTCCCAAATAGGCTACCAGATGTCCAAGATGTAACACATTGTTTTGTTTGATGTTTGAACGAATGAGTGAATGAATATCAACCTGTCAGATTGCCAGCTGGTCACGCCTCCAGGATAACACCAGCTGATAAAGATACATAACGATATATAAGAGCCAGGGAGAAAGTATGCTGCCCTGAGGAGGACTATTGTTTGTGGTCCAAGTGTCTGAAACAATCTTCCCCAGCCACATGTGCTGTCTCCGGTCCATCAGAAAGTCAGTGATCCATCTACAGAGGGAGTCGGGCATGCTGAGCTGGTATAGAGCTTGTCTCGTAGCAGTCCAGGTAGGATCGTGCTGAAGTCCACAAAATCAAAAATCTCCAACTCTCTTAGAACTTTGACTGCTTTGTAGACAGGCACCACCATGGAGGAGCCCGCCCACAAGGCATTCAAGGTTCTAAGAGACAACCACACAACCAAGGTTGGAGGTTTGAGCAACTTAGCCTCCTCGGAAACACAAGAAAATGCCCTTAGAAGTTAGGACAGGGATCAACTTAATTAATAAGTTCCTGTTACTTAGAAATGTGTTTATTGTGACCAAAAAGCTACTTCACCATACTTAAAATATAATGTTGGATCAACTTAAATACTTGCATTCATGTTGACAATTTTTAAGTTCCTCTTACTTAAAAATTTGTTTTATTGTGAGCAAAAAGCTATTTCACCATACTTAAAATATTGCTTTGAATCAATGTAATTCTGCCAGCAGTTGGCTCAACTTAAAAATTCTAGTGGAAACTGTTTGTTGACCCAATGTTTTATTTATTAGAGTGCATTTGCTATGGCCTTGGGATGGGACACCATGTTTTTGGAAGTGGGACATGTAACTTTTTGAACTATTCGATTGGCTTGGGATTTCTTTAGTTGAAAAGCAAGTAATCTGCTTGCTTTGTTTCCATATTCATAATACTTTTGATTAGAGAAACGTAAAGCGCCTTCTGCTTTATATGTTAGTATTTCATTTAGTTTCTGTCTATGTTCATTAAGTTCTGTTAGTGTGTTCTCATTATTTGTTCTTTTATGATCCATCTCCAGCTGTTTGATCTGTTCTTCTAAGTTTTTCACAGTCTTCTCACGCTCTTTTTTTGAAAAATGTGTGTAATCTCTAGTCTTTGGGTTCTTTGCACACCAAATATCAATGAGCCCTAGTTCTTCCATTACATTACATAGCACTTTTGATTTAGAGGTTTGATATCTCTGATCAGAGGGGAATTTATCCATATGACTGTCCAATACGCAATTAAAATCCCCCCCGTTAATTACAAATCCTTTGGAGTTTCCTGCCAAAACTTGAGCGACCTCTTTAAAAAAACCTGGGTTGTCTTCATTTGGAGCGTAGAGATTCATAATTGTTAGAATACTTTCTCCAACCGAGCCAATAACCATGACCCATCGTCCGCCTTTATCCTTAAGAATCTTCTCTGGTACAAAACATAAAGACTTGTGACAGAGAATAGCTACTCCCCTTTTTTTATAATTCTCATATGAAGCGCTATATACCTGTCCCACCCACTCTCATTTTAACTTATTATGTTCTTTATCATTCAGATGAGTTTCTTGTACTAGCCCAATTGTACATTTTAATCTTTTTAATTGGGCCAATGCTTTTTTCCTTTTGATAGGGTGATTTAGACCATTTATGTTATAACTCACTATGTTTAAAGTTGCATCATGAAATAATATTAACCATAACACCACCCAAATGCCTTGGTAATCTTTAAAGAGTAAATAAAAATTACAGACCATCTGCCAATAGGTAAACACATTGAACAATGAACCTGAACAGAAACAATAACAGTGTAGAACTTCCAACGATGCCGAGGGTTCCTGGTACCGTGTGAACTGATGATCAGCACAACTCTATGAGCGACCCTCCCCAGATGTAAAGAGGGCAGGGAGAACTGTCTCCCTGGAGCGAGTACACCGAAGGTGTATGCAGCAGTCTGCATTCTGTCCCAGTCTCTGCTGCAGTAGATGCCCTGATGCCACTTCCAAATAAGAAGAAAAGAAAACAAAAAACAAAAAGAGAGCACGGAATACATTTCTGTGCTTGCCCATATTCTTGTGAAATCATGTCTATAATTGCCTGTAGTATTTAATGTCTGATTTAAACTTTCAATGCACCCACCGTTTCATCATGTCCATAGTAACTAAGGGAGGATCTTCTAATCCTCCCTCTCACTTTCTTGATCTCTGCCGCTGAGGATGGCTCTTATTTCTCCTGGAGATAGGACTGGCTCCTCCCTCCCGCGCCTGCCCTGGACCCTCCATCTGTTGTGAAACTCTCTCTCCAATACGTCTCGGTCCTCTATCTGCACGTTCACTCCCAGTGACTTCAGAGTTGATTGAGCCTCCCACAGCGACGGGAAAATCTTAACACCAGAGTCCAGAAACATACGTAGTTGCGCCGGATACGGTGATTGTGCCCGGATGTTGCGCTCCTTTAGCTTTTTGATGATGTCTCGAACTTGCTTCCTCTTCCTTTGCAGTTCGGGCGAGTAGTCTTGGTCAAAGTAGATTCTTTTCCCTTGAAACTGCACCTCTTTCTGCTTCCACGCTTGTTGGAGCACTATTTCTTTCACGCTAAAGTACAAAAAACGAGCAATTATGGACCTCGGTGGCGCCGTCACGGCTGGTTTAGGTGTTGTGGCTCTATGAGCTCTCTCAAGCTGAATATTCAGATTTCCTTGCAACGTTAGACATGTTTTGAGCAGGTTTGTGATAAACTGAAGCATGTCCATACCTTCTGTTCCCTCAGGTATACCGTAGACTCGAATATTGCTTCTGCGGAGCCTGTTTTCCAAATCCTCTTGTCGTGCCGTTAGCTTAGCATCTTTGTTTAGCAGATAAGCTAGTGCCCTTTCCTGTCGAAGGCCTCTGTCCTCCACATTACCCACTCGGGATTCTGCGGTAGACATCCTCTGCTCCAGATCATCCATTCTTTGGGCAATAGCACCCATTGATGTCTCCATCCGCGTTTGGGACTCTTTTATGTCCTTCTGAGCATCCCGGGATTCTTGTCGAAAATGTCGGAGTTCAGCTAGCATCGGCGACTCACTGCTGTTATCTGTGCTAGCCAGGCTAGCCTCCAACGCTAGCTGTTTTTGACCCGCCTTCGGGTCTTCATTTTTACCGGCCTTAGTGTCCTTTTTTGTTGTTCTCGAGTTAGAACTCATGTTTGTAATCATCTGGCTCTGCGCTACGGTGATCAATGTAAAGTTTAGTGGAGCTTAAAAGGCAATTTAAACTTTATATCGGGCCGAGCACTTTACTAGGCACCCGGGCAAGGCATGACCGGAAGCGGAAGTCCATAAAGTGGTATTTAAATAAAAAATAAAGTATAACAAGTGTTTTTGACTCATTTTACCTTTTGTAGATCTTTACTGAATGTTTTGTTCCTGGTCTCTCTTTAAAACAGATGAACATGATGTGTTACAGCAGATATGAACAACTTTAATCAGAAATGGGGGTAAATAAAAGAAAAATCTATTTAGTTTATTTAGTTATTATCATGATAAAATGTAAATTATATCTATAATAATTGCTCCACTATTGTTGAATCTGTCAAACACCTTTAATGGTTGGCTTTCTTTAACTCTATGACAAAGTTGTTTATGATGTATATGCAAACACTCATCTCACGTCATATATTTAAATCCAGCTTCAGGTAGTCCAGTTTGTTTTCCAGGGAAAAGACATTAGAACACAGGATGGAAGGAAGCAGCGTTTTTTGAGGATTAGCTATTAGCTTGGTTGCTAGCCCCGCTCGGCATCCCTGCTCCTGCTTCTGATCACACCACTTATGTCTCCTCTGCTGGCAGACACCGCTGGTACGAGACTCCACTGCTTCACAGGCTGTTGGTTGTAGCTGGCTCTGTAGGAGGTCCAGATCTTCACATCTACCGGACTATAACTCTTTGTTTTGCCTAAATCTAAGATTTCCTGGTGGTCGTATTCTATTTTATAGTAACTACGCTGCAGGTTCACTGAGAAATGATTAGAGGTGACTGAGTTATCTGCTGATATAAATCTGTTGCTAACGCGAGCCTCTACAGACGCAGCCTGTAGAGATTTTATAGGATACATGGGGTGAAGCTGCCCCGTGTAGTTAGTACCACCTAACTCTACAAACTTCTAGAAGATTTAAGGTCTTCTGCTGTGTGTGGGCTTGGTGAAATCCAGGTAGTTGATGATATATGCCCGAGACGGCGTTGTTCAGGGACGACTTCTTCTTCCTGTGTTTTATGGCAGGTGGCACTCTCAGTGATGGCTCTGCTGTAAATAGGCTTATACTCAAAAAGGTACTACAGGTTGGCCAGGCCAGCAATATTTATTAATGTTTATATAACTATATAATCTAAAAATAAAAAAAATAAAACAACTCATATGGCGTGACAGCTAAGGACATGTTTCTTAACACTCAAATTAAGATTTTAAGTATTTCAAACATATTTAAAAACGGAAAATTTACAATATTTCTATTTATTGCACTTTTAATAAGGTTCCTCTTGTCAGGGTTTGGTGTAGGTGTGGACCTAAATGCAGAGAAAGATGGAGGCAGAATGCAGGTGTGGTACCCCCACAAATAGGTTAGCTACAATTTATATATAGGTTTTTGTTTATTTTATTATTTATTTTATTTATTTATTATTTGCAGTATTTTGTAAACATTTAGTTAGTTTTGTACAATAATTTGATCAGTAGTGCTGAGTAGCGGAACTTCCATGGGGACCTGGTTGCTTGGGGGACAGGTAAAGGTGTGGCACGTTCCCCCGCCTCTTCAGAAGCGTTCTGGAGGGCGTTGTGTGAACATCCTGTCCTGATTCTTCTGTTACATCTAATTTTACAGGTCAGTAAAAGTACAAAAACACGATGGAATGTGGGGACCGGGTTAATGTTGACAGCACTAGAGGGGTTACGTGATGTTTAGAATGTGTTTTCATAAGTTATGGGTGATTTTGGGGACAATCGCATGTGCGGGGGTTCGGTCGGCGGCCGCCATCTTGGCACAGGCAAAGATCGTCCTGTCGCGGCCATTTTAGATAAAATGAGACGGGCACAGTTCAGCCTGCAGCGGCCAATATAAATTTTGTCTTTTGTTTTACAGTTCTTGTTAGTTCGTGGAAATTATAACACACATCATAAACATAATGCTTTAGTCCGGGCCCCTTGGTAGAGGCAAATATGTTTTTTTTTTTCATACACAAGTAAATGAAACTTGTGAACCTGTATAGGTAATGACAAGATTTAGGTTATCCTTAGAGTAAGACACTGTATGTACAGTCAGGTTAAACTGTATGTAGGTAAATGGTTATCGTTTAAAATTAGATTATGTATTAATTATATGTGTATTGTTAAGTTGATGTAAAGTGAGATGTGGAAATTGTTTGATGTGAAGTTTGTTAAGTGAGAAACTGGACTAAGTAAATACTGCATGTTATATGTGATTGTGTGACATTAAAGAGAAGCGTTCTGGAGGGCGTTGTGTGAACATCCTGTCCTGATTCTTCTGTTACATTTACTTTTACAGGTATTTATATTTGTTATTGTGGTCATTCATTCGTGTGACCCGTAACACAGGCGTCACATTCCTGGAAACAGTCCATGTTTATTCCAAACTAAAAAACTAAAAGGGCAGCACAAAGAAACCAGGGAACAAACACAGCAGGACATGAGGAAGGTAGACATTGACAATGAACCAGCAAACATTCAGTGTTCAAGCACTCAGCTAAATAGTAGAGGAGGCCTGATTGGGAATGGGCCACACCTGGGTGGAAACATGAGGGAGCTAATCAGTCACAAACCAAGCACACAGACATCACTGGGGGGTGGAGCCTAAAGCAGGAATCCCTGGAACACAGAGACAAGAGTTACAGTAGAAAACAGAATAAACAAAGACTCAGAACACAAGGACTAAACACAAACTAAACAGAAGCTGACACCTCCATCCTGTTTAAAATACTGATGATTCAGCAGAATGGCTTTGAGCCTGCTGGACACAAACAGCTTGAGTCAGTCCTTTTTTTACTGGTTACATGATGAATTATCAATGAAGAGAGACTGTTTCACTTTAATCTAATCCTCTATCATTAACCTTCTAAATGAATCCTTTAGAAATCATTTTTTAACGTTCTGACCAACAGTGTGCATTAGTTTGAGCTCTACTTCTCCCACTGATCAGTTGATGTCTCCACTACTGACCTGAGGGCCATTGTTGGGGTGTTGGGAAGCATCAGTAGACAGTCCCATGTCTGACGCTCACTGTTGTCATACAACACAAACTCTCTGATCTTGACTTTTACTCCAATGTTGAAGTCAGCAGACAGCTTCATGAATCTGACTGTGTAATTGTCCTCCATCCTCACCTGGTAACACAGAGAAACTATGAGGTCAGCACAATGTTTTAACTAAATATACAAAAACTCACCCATTCACAATATTGACAATCAGAAATTAAATGAAAACTAAAATAAATCAGAGGTCAACCAATTAACACACTTCTAGCAGGTTTAAAAAACATGAATTTAAAGCTGCAGTATGTACTTTTTTGTTACTTAATTTTGTCATAAATCCATCCTAACCTTTGATGACATTGTCATCAAAGGTTAGGATGGACCTCTGCTCTCTCTCATGGTTCTGTATCTGAGCTTTAGAAAAACAAGGGGCGAGACGCTACTTTCCAGCCAATCAGAGATCTTTTTACTAAAGTAGATGCTTTTCACGTCCTTCCTGTAGTAAAAGTGCAATGGTGGACCTTTCAGCAGGAAAAGTGGCCATTACAGCGTTTGCACAACAGTTACACGGCAAAGCAAGAGGAAAAAGGAAAACCGACGTAGTGAAGCAACAGTTTAAAGCACGTGTCAAACTCCAGTCCTGGGGGCCAATTCCGGCCCTTTAGAACATCCATTTCAGCCCGCAAGAGCAAGTAAAAAGGAAAGACAAAACATTAATTATTTTTTAAATAACCATTTCATCAACTCCACAATTTGTTTACAGCCTTGTGGAGTTCACTGCTTTGATAATAAGCAAGGGTTCTCAACCTTGTGGTCAAAACCCCATTTGGGGTCATGGGACACTGTGAGGAGTTCACCAGATACCTTCAAGAAACAAAGAATATTTTCTGAACAATTTCAGCGCATTTTTGCTTATTTTTATCCTTTTTCTACAACTAAACAAAACTATTCATATTTTTAACATGGTTCATCACTTTTTCTTGCCATATTTTTGCTCCTTTTAATGCATTTGCAACATTATTTCTATTTCTGGCTTTTCTACATCACATTTCAATGCCTTTTCTGCACATTTTTTCCACATTCCAGACATTTTCAGCACTTATAAACCCTTTCCACCACTTTTCCACCTAATGTCACATATGTTGACCCATTATTGTCACTTTTAACCTCATTTCATGATTATTTTTGTCAATTGAACCACATTCACCATTTGTCATGCTCATAATTCACCAGTTTAAACTAATTGTTCGAATATTAACTCTTTGAACCCTTCTGTTTTTGCCCACTTTAATTTGCAACTTTCAACCAATTTATCTGGTTTTTAAAATCTCATTTCACCACCTTTTTCATCATTTTTGGTCACTTTGAACTAGGGCTGAAACAATTTTTTTATTTTATTTTTTTATTTATTCAGTTCATTTCCGACATGGTTGCATTCACAGAAATTCATTTGACATTCAGAGCAAAATCACATCCTTGTTTTTTTTTTTTTTTTTTTTTTGTTTTTTTTATCCTTTTTCATGCCGGAAAGGGCGACGGAAAAAAGCATCATGCTTATCCAGATCCGTCCCCTAATTTGAACACAGATAATTTTACATCCAACCTCGTTTCTTCCCTTTTTTTTTTTTTTTTTTTTTTTGTCCTTTTTTATGTGATTTTTTTTTTATGTGTTCTCGTCTGCAGTCATTGTTCCTGTTGTTACTCCTCTTCACTGTCCTTTTTCTCCGTATCTCCTCGGGCTTTCTTTTCCAGTCATTGTTTACGTTCCTCCAACTCTCCAAACGTAAAGTTCTTCTTCTTTCGGAGTACCTTCATATCCTCTGAAAGTCGCCTCAGCTTACGATCCATCCGGAAGGCACATGCACATACACATACCCCCATCATTAGCAGGCCAAAGATCATGACCCCTAGCAGATAGATGTCCTCCACATCATCTGGCTTCTCCCTCATGCATCCATGACATATCCACCTGGGTATGTGTCCTTTGGACACGGTATTTCGTGCTGAAGCAATTGCCTCGTTGAGAAAATTTTGTCAATGGCGCTCAATGACCAGTTGATGAGTTCCATGTCGTCGCTGTAGAGTTCAATGGAGAGTTGACTTGAGATCTGTATGCATGTAGAAATGCACTCCTCGTTTTCTCCTTAAATTGTTTCAGATTATATTCAGTGTCTCTTCGTCAAGGCTGTTCCAGAGGTTCATGGCTCTATGCACAGTACTATGTTTGCCAACGTTTGATATGACCCTGTCTGGTCTAAACACATTATTATGTCTGAATTCATAGGGATTTTGATTATATGTGAAACGTTTTTGTATTCGATGTGGTAGTTTTTTTGATGAAGCCCTAAATGCGTGTATTTGTGTGTTGTAGTGTATTATTTCTTGCAGTTTTAGGTATTTTGACTTCTCAAATAAATCGTTTGTGTGTGTGTTGTGTGGTACTTTATGTAAAATTCTTATAGCTTTTTTTTGTTGTTTAAATAGTGGTTCAAGATACGTTTTGTAGTTATTACCCCATATTTCGGAGCAGTAATTTAAGTGCGATGCTATGAGTGAAGAATAGATTGTTTTAAGTGATTTGGTATGTAGGATTTGTTGAAGCTTCCATAGGATGTAACTGCTTTTGGCAACTTTGTTTTTGACTATTTGTATATGTTTTTTCCAGGTCAGCTTGTCGTCCATCCACACTCCGAGTACCCTATATTCTTTTACTTGTTCTATTATTTCCATGTTTAGTTTCATTCTTATATCTACCGTTTTTTTTCTCTTTCCGAAATTAATGAATTTTGTTTTACTGACGTTTAAGGCTAGTTTATTTACATCTAACCATGTTTGAATTTTTAATAGTTCCTCATTTGTTGACTCTATTAGAGTTTTAATGTCTTTGCCTGTGCATAGAATGGTTGTGTCATCTGCAAACAACGTTAGTTTGAGGCAAATTGAGACTTTGAAAATGTCGTTTATGTATTAAATGAACAGTTTTGGCCCTAAAATTGAACCCTGTGGAACACCACATTGTATGATTTGGCATTTTGATGTGTGTTCTTCAAAGTCATGTTCTCCATCTTCATAGATAGTTCCTGTCTTAAGGACGTGAAATCCTGTCTCATGTCCTTAATCATTTCTTTAAGCTCTTCTTTGAAGAGCTTAAAGTTCTCTTCCATTTTTGTTGGCATGTTCTGGGCCCAGTTTTCTCTCTCTTCAGATGCAGCTGGTCGCTGCTCGCTGGTAATCAAGGTCGCGTTATCAGACGGGAGTATAGCATTCCCGGAGCTCTGAAAACACGTCCACACTCTTCCTTGGCTCAGGAAGAACTGAGCCAACTCATAGAGTTACTCGATTAACTCGATTACAAAAATTCCTCGAGGCAAAAATTGTGCCTCGAAGCATTGTTACTTTCCTATGACGCGCACTATACACGCAGGAACCGCACACCTCTAGTGCGTCATCAATGCGTGACAAACATTCTGCATTTAGTTTAGCGCCATGGCGGAGAGTAAACGACAGAGAACGTCTAAAGTCTGGGATCATTACATCCTCAAAAATGAAGAAAACAAGGTGCAATCATGTGTTTACTGTAAACAATACCTGTCATACCACAGCAGTACGACTTCAATGATGCAGCATCTGAACCAAAAGCATCCACATGCTGTTTATACAAGTGTCGCTGAAACAAGGTAATGTAGCGCTAATTTAGACCTGGGCCGATTATCAATAAATACATAAATTAACTGGACGATAAATTAAAATGAACGCGGAAGTTTTCCAGCCTTGATATATTGACATATGCATGTGTATTTGGCTGTGTGTCTGTCAGCTGCAGAGGTTAGCGTTAGCATGGATATAAAACAGCAGATAACTCAGTCAGTTCTAATAATTTATCAGTGAACCTGCAGCGTAATTATTCTAAAATAGTACACGACCATCAGGTAATCTTAGATTTATGTAAATCAAACAGTTATAGTCCGATAGATGTGGCAACTCTAGCTTCAGATTGCTACAGCGGCTACACCCAGCAGCCTGTAGAGCCTCGTACTCCGCCAGCGGAGGAGACGTAAACGGTGTGATCGGAATCAAGCACTGCACACGTGCACACACAAACCAGGGTAGATGGTCTTTAAATCCTTAAAAAGGTAAAGTATTAAATGTGATGTAGCCAAATATAAGGCCTTAACCCTTATGTAATATTCATATTGTTGTTACTCAGCAAGTGTTTGTGGGTCTGATGGACCCGTTCCATTTTGTGGCTTTCCTCACAATCAAACACTTTT
Organism: Gouania willdenowi; assembly: GCF_900634775.1. Classification (NCBI taxonomy): domain Eukaryota; kingdom Metazoa; phylum Chordata; class Actinopteri; order Blenniiformes; family Gobiesocidae; genus Gouania; species Gouania willdenowi. The sequence goes on from NC_041050.1 coordinate 21,252,586, forward strand.
ATGTTAAAATACTGAACAGATGTTTACCTTATCCCATTTACAAGCAGTATAAACAATATATATGGTTAATATTTGCCCTTTACCTTTGTTAGGTCACATTTATAACTTATTATTTAAAACATAATAAAGAAAATCAATTAAAATCTGAATATGAATGGAAATGAATGGAAACAAATTTGAAGCAAGGTTTTTCAAAACTACTGACTTTTATTACAGAACACATGAACACAGAGTAAACATATCAGTCAAGACAACGCATCAGCCCCATTGAACACATGGCCTTTAGCCACTAGCCTATAAGACACATGAGGGGCAGAGCTTTACTGTGTGTGTGTTGCAGATATACTTTCTGCACTTGATGCATGTATATTGTGTTTTCCTGTCCATCTTGGGTCCCGCACACTTCGCACCGCTTCTTCTTGTTGCTGGTGTTCACAACCTAGAATAATGAAAAGATCAGGAATTTTACTAACACCTCTCTCTCTCTCTCTCTCTCTCGCTCACAAGACATGAGTGCCAGACATGTACTGCAACAGCATCACACACTTACTTCAGGCTCTGCAGATTGTGGTTCTGTATGTTGGGTGGACAGGGCACCAGCATTCTCCTCCTGAATCCTCCTCACCATGGCTGCAGAGGCTGGGGTTCTAGGGATTTGTTTTCTTCTCTCAATTTGTGGTCTCACCAATGCCTTTCCCAGATCCTCAAGAAAGAGCCGTCTTTTCTGGAGCTTCACTCGTTTCCATTCTGGGTTCAGTGCCATCCAAATGACAAAGGCATTGTATGCTGAGATGTCCAACATGTCAAAGAATATTACCAGCGTAGAGTCCTCCGTTTGCAGCTGTAGGCCGTCACCAGCTTGTCCATGTTGTCGACCCCTCCTTTTGTGGCATTATAATCCATGATGATCTCTGGTTTGTGATGTTCCTGGTCACAGATTCTTCCATCCCCGTGCAGTGTACTCATGAGTACCACATTCTTGCCTTTCTTTGGCACATAGGATACCAGGGATGTGTCAGCCGTGTAAACAAACTTGGAAGACTTGACAGGCCTGTTCTTTGAAGTCAGCAGTTGAGGTGGGAGCTCTGACCTGTTTTTCCTTATTGTTCCCACCATGGTCAGCTTCCTATTCCGGAGCTCCTGTCCCAGTTTGTGCAAGGTAAAAAAATTGCCGCATGTGATGTTGTGTCCACTGAGTCCCTGAGACATGTCGAGGACAACTCTCATTCCTTGGTTTTTCTCGGGGGCTCCTCCATCAGGTTTCCCTGTGTAGACTTGTAAGTTCCAAGCATATGAGGAAGTGGCATCACAGGCAGCCCAGATCTTTATACCATACTTTGCAGGTTTAGATGGTATATACTGCCGAAAGGGGCAGCGGCCCGTAAATGGCATCAGCTGTTCAGCAATGGTGACATTTGGCCCATGGTTGTACAGCAGGGGGAGGCGGCGCACCCACTTATCCCAATATCCACACTTCTATTAGCCCTGGGTCCAGTGGACCCCGGACATCTTATATGTAATAGAAATGTGTAGGGGGGGTGTACGGTGTGTGGTCATTAAATATGTCTTCTGATATATGTTCTTCACAGAAAATGAGCCAAAGCCAGTGAGTCTCAGTTTGAAAAATTATTTAATTGTATCATTTTTCTTTTAATAAAAACTGAAAACGGGTCCCACAGACCCGAACACCACACAAGGGTTAAAAGCTTTACATTTGAGAAAAATGGGATTAAATTAGAGAAATTGTAGCATTAAATATTGTGGTACGTCTCAGTGCCTGTGCTCTGAAGTGTTGTGGACTTTAAACACTCTCTGGTCTCTGATCATCACTGTGACAATTCTAATAATGTCAGCAGCACAATATTTTGATATAGAATAGAAATACTTTATTAAGCCCAAGATAAATTAATTTTCTCAGCTGCTAAAAACATAATTCCAGTGTTTGTCAAACACATACACACACAGGTTTCTAGGTTACCATAGCAAATAGGCTCACCCTAGAAATTATATAATATTTGTTAGTAGTTAGTTCGTTGACTTAACTGGCACTTATTAACACTACATGGTTAAATTGCAATAAATGGGCTTAGTTTTGGAGCCAAATGTTGTTTTTTTGATAAATAAAAGCCAAAGGATACCAATGTTCAGATGTTATAGTTTTCAATAAAGCAAAAGAAATTGCTTCAAAGTCACTGAGAGATATTTTTTTTAGAAAAAGCCTGTTTTTTCAGCTTTTTGCTCTGAAACTGGTGATTTGTGTAAAACTTGCTCTATTCAACGGCTGATTACAGAAGAAAACCACTGGCCCAGTGCACACGTTCAGAAGCTGATCGAGAAGCTCTGTGCACTCTCACTCAACCACATCACCGTGGTTACCGACATGTCACCAGATCAAGTGCAAAGTAATGAACTTGTGAGGTTTCTAGTGCAGGAAGTATATTTATCACCTTTAACATTTAAAATCCCTTTTATTGGGAAAATCTGGCAAAACTGTGTAAATAGTTCTCAGGAAGTTATTTTTTTGTTTTCCCGTTTTCTGCAAACTTGGAAAATCAGAGACTATGTGTTGTTATCATTGTCTTGAAGGGAAGGTCGGTACTATGCCAACAAAGTGTTCTGTAACCAGGTACAGGAACAGCACAATTTCACTGAGAATAGGTAAACAATCCAGACTATAGGTGTCAAACGTGCTGGGGCACGGAAGCCCTAGTTAGTCCAGTGTCCAGAACCTCTGCCTATCACTGGAGAAACAGAGACTCAAATATTAAACCTATGTTTGTATTTTATTATAAAACATCAATCAGAAATGCTGAAAACATGAAACAACAATATTATGTATGTGAACTATATTACATGCACTAAAACTAAAATATAACAAAATTACTGAAGAATATAACAAATTGTCAACTTAACAACACTCAGCAAAAGCTCTTTTTCTGGTAACTATGGTAACATTCTGTTTGGAAGAAATGAAAGCTTTAGGCTCTAAAATGCTTTCATCTTTGAAGTTCTAAAATGCTTTCATCTTCACATGATCTTCATTGTCAGAACATTTCACAAACTCCTTGGACTCAGTGACTTTACTTATTCTATCTCTGACAACAGCAATAATTTTGATCTAATGATGGAAGTGCATCAGTTCAATGTAAAGAGTCTGGAACAAACATGCTTTGATGTCCTTAAGGATCATCTCTGCACAGAAAACTGCATTGGGCTGTGGCAGTTTGCAAATGCCTGTTATATTCCCATTTTGTTTCAACTGAAGTATGAGGCCTTTCACTTTATCTGTGAGAATTTTGAGGAGGTTTCACTCTGTGAAGAGTTTTTGCAGCTTGTGGAGCAGGAACTGGCTGATATCCTGGATCAGGATGGCCTTACTGTGACCCAGGAGATCACAGTTTATCAAAGTGTTTTAAGATGGATAAACCACATGCCTGAGGAACGACAGGGAGCCATTTCTACTCTGTTACCAAAGGTACGACTGGGGCTGATGGACAAAAGTTACATCACAGACAATGTGCTTAACAATGATGTGGTAAAAACAAACCCTGAGTCCCACCTCTTGGTCTCTGATACCCTTAAAGTCATGTCTCAACCTTCGTTACTCTGCTCTGAGTCTGGGATCAACAACACCTTGTTTTGCCGTCGCTTGCCAAACGCCGTCTTACTGATGTTTAGAATATATTCTAAGACCATAGAGGCCTTTGACTACAGAACTAACAGCTGGATCACAGTTCACACTCATCCCAGTCTGGAGGATACCATGGCTCACTTACTATTCTACAGCACTGTCTTCCTTGGTGGATGCTTCTACATTGTGGGTGGTGTTTTAAGATGGACCGACCCCTCTAACAGAGTGTGGAGGTTTAACCTAGTCACACACACTTGGCAGGAAATGTCACCAATGCAGGAGTCACGGAGCTTTGTGAGTGTTACCGTGCTAAAGGGATGCATCTACGCTATGGGAGGCTACAGGGATGATGGTACCTCACTAAGAAATGCTGAACGCTACCAGCCCAACATCAACCAGTGGACGATCATTGCATCAATGAATGAAGAGAGGATCAGGGCCAGCTGCACCACACTGAACAACAAGATTTACATATGTGGAGGACGGAGTAATAGAGTACTGAATACTGCTGAGTATTACAACCCAGACACCAACCAATGGACACTGATCACTCCTATGGGAACCTCTCGGTGTGACCTTGGGGTCGTTGCGTATATGGGCCACATTTTTGCAGTTGGAGGCAGAGATGGATTCAGAGATCTGAGGTCTGCTGAGGCTTACGACCCAGTGACCAACACCTGGTATGATGTCCCTGAAATGGTCCACAGACACAGATACTTTGACATTGCAGTGATGAACAAGCAGATCTTTGTTGTCTCTTGTAGGACTGGAAAAATTGTTGAGTGCTATGACTACACTACAAATACTTGGTCTGTGGTATCTTCTGGCATGGACCACAATGATTGGGTGAAATGCTGTGTGATTTCTGGACTTCCCAACATGGCTGAGTACTGTTCACCTCGTGAACCCATCATACCCAGGACACACGTCTAAAAAAAGTCTAAACTAGATACTGAGATGGAGCAAATGTTATTTTCCATGATCCTAACTGGGAGTGTAATCTGCTCTGACCAGGTCTGTGTGTATCAATAAAAGTGTTTAAAGACTTTAGAAGAACTAATGTGTGAATAAATGGATCAGTTCATGTCCCAGCTCAGATGGGATGGTTTTAATTAGCCTGGATCAACCTGAGTTGGTGATGATCTAGAAAAAAAATACTACATTTTAGTGGTGACAACATATAGCAGACGTGTAGATGTACTGAATTTAATTATAATTAATGTTGTGGTTAGCACATATTTATTTTAAATATCAAGACAAAACAATGCAATTCTGCGACACAACGAACCATCGAAAAAAATAGAAACTATTTTAACACTTAGAATAATGCACTATTATACAATATAACACCTACAGGTATATTGTAATTGTCTCAAGGGAACAATAACAACAATGGTGCAAAATCCAAAAACATCATGATAAGTATTCTGAAGGGTTAAAATAGGCAGAAATGGATGATTATTAGAATGAATTACTTGCTACAGCACAATAATAAGTGAAATATACTGACTATAAGCAAATAATTCTTGTAAAAATTGTTTTTTTTTGTTTTTTTTTTTTTTAAATTTTGGCAAATGAAAGTCAAATTTTCATTGATGACATGTATGGTGACCATATGTCTGGTTTTAGACATGTCCTCTTTCGTTTTCACCTGGTGTCGGGGCTGTGTGGGGATATTTAACAATTAATGACGTACCTCTGCAAAAATGTGTTCTGTCACCTGTAGTCACAGATTTTTTTATGGTATAGATATAGAATCAACTGCACTTTGGAAAAAAGACAAACAAACAAAATGATATAATATGTTACCATTGTCATTTTGACCATTTTTTGGATTTGGTTTTTCTGTTTTCCTGATTCTGGTTTAAAAAAAATGAAACTAAAAATAAAAATCATTTATTTCTATTTTTTAATTTGATTTTGAAAGGAAATAACCAAATAATGACGGGCAGTGCCAACTCTAGCCTCTCTGGCCTTTTGGTGAACCCTAATATTTTTAATACCACGTAACTGACATTTACATTACTGTTATATTATTATTATTAGAATCATTCTTAACACTTCCATATTGGTCTTCACCATATGCACAAAAATGCTTTAAATAAGGAGAAAACCTTGAGCAAAATTACTTTTTCGACATTTTATTTACTTTTGATAAAAATGTTTCACATACACATATAAAAGAACATAAACATGTAAATCTATGTCATAGTAACAGGTTCAAAATACAAATGATTAATATTATTACAGTAAAGCATTGCACAAAAAAAGATACAGATTAAAGATAGATAGATAGTGGTGGGTTGACTCATCAAAGATTATTTTTAGTTTAAATACTTATGACATAATGTTTTACTTTCTATATTCATATTTTGTAAAAAGATGCAAAACTTCCAGATTTAACATAATATTACTAAAATTGCAGTAATGAACACATATGAATTTAAACAATTGCAGTTCACAGAGTTATTGCACAAAGAAACTATTTAGTAAAAATAATGTCATTTTCTGGTGTTGATTTATAAACAGCTTTAACCAACACAAGCTAAAAAAGCTCCATTCATTCTATGAGAGAGATTTGTCTAAAAAATATTCACAAATACATACGGAGCCCTGGAGGTGACATGGATAAAAAAAATGTATCTCGCATTGTGATTTAATTATTTCGTAGTGCAACTTACTTATTATCTCACACTGTGAGTTACAGAGACTGAGTCAGAGTTTATCACAATGACATCATCCACAGTGCTGGATATTCATCTGTCTATTGATTTTAACTTTGAAAGTGAGTTAAAATATAAAGATATTAATGATTTGTTTGCTAATTGGCACAACTTTAACATGAGTGACGGACAGGTAAAGAGGATACTTTAGTTCTAGAGGACACAGTCGTCATAAAGCATAACTTAGAGTCCTGGTTGAATTCATTAACAACAAATATAATACTACGGTAACTTCACAGATACCGATGGATAATAATAATATTAATGCATTAGATTTTATTTAGTTCTTTTCATAGACACTCAAAGCTCTTTTCATTGATGTGCATCATTCTTTCACTCCACACACAGTGGTGGTAAGCTACTATTGTAGCCACAGCTGCCCTGGGGCAGACTGACAGAAGTGAGGCTACCATAATGAACCATCGGTCCCTCTGACCACCACCAACACTTACTCACACACTACATTCATACGATGGATGTACATGGACTTGAAAATGGTTCTATTAGAGTTTTTCAGCGTTTCCTCGTCCCTACAGATGCAGACAATAGCCTTGATAGTTACTGACCCTCAAAGTAACACCACCAGTAATGTTACATACAGCACTAAGATAAGACTGTACAGTGAATAGTGAATGTGATCATGTCCCTCTGTCACACATTGATCACTTGTAGTTTTATTCTACTGTAACACAACATGGAAACAAGAACGAAAATTATGTTAAGAGTTTTGAGTGTCTATGAAAAACACTAAATAAAATCCAATGCATTAATATTATTATTATCCATCGGTATCTGTGAAGTTACCGTACTATTGTAGTTGTTGTTAATGAATTCAACCAGGACTCTAAGTTATGCTTCATGACGACTGTGTCCTCTAGAACTAAAGTATCCTCTTTACCTGTCCGTCACTCATGTTAAAGTTGTGCCGACTGCAAATCATTAATATCTTTATATTTTAACTTGAAAAGTAAAAATCAACAAACGGATGAATATCCAGCACTGTGGATAACGCCATTGTGATAAACTCTGACCTGGAACCAGTCTCTGTGTTTAAAGAAAAAAACATTAGGCGATAATCCCTACAGTAAAAAAAAATATAATTTAGAAAACGGATTAAAAATAATAATAATTTGGAAAAGAGATTTTGAAAAAAATAATTTGGAAAACGGATTTAAAAAAATAATTCAGAAAACCGATTTTAAAAAAATAATTTGGAAAATGGATTTTAAAAATAATAATAATTTGGAAAACGGATTTTAAAAAAAATAATTTGAAAAACGGATTTAAAAAATAATAATTCGGAAAACAGTTTTTATAAAAATTACTTTGGAAAACAGATTAAAAAAGATGAATAAATTAAGGCAAAACTAAATTACGTTGGGTGTTACACTGAGCCAAACAGTGGTGCATATGTTAAAATAACTAATTATTTATTATAATAAAGACAACAATATAAGGTGTAGGCTAGTGTTTGATACATTTATAATGTCTACTGAATACTGAAAAAGATGATTTACATGGTAAACGCTGCTTTGAGTTCATTAAAGACACTTTGCTAAAAATGACTGTATATTGTAAATATAGGTTTCAAAGTTTCTTGTTGGGTTTTTTTCTTTCTAATGTTTTGATTTACATTTCTAATTAGTGATGAGCCTTGGGATTTATTTATTTTTTAATGAAAAGATGTACATTGGCTAAAAAGATATAAAACAGTGGAGCTATGCTGTGTAAAAACAATAATAATCCTGATATAAAATGTGTCACTGGTACAGACTAACTCACAAACTGGTTTCGACTCACTGACTGCTTTTACTCATCCTCAGGTTGTGTCTCGTTGTATGCTACCGGGCACGTCGTTGTCAATGAAGGCTGGTAATATTTCATCACTACGGCCACATTCCTGCTTGTTACTGCTGTTTTGGCCTTATTGTGTTTATTAATATTTCAGTGACTTGTAGTTCCTAGACTGCTGCTCTATCATCTGGCTGGCAGTGTAGATGGGATTAAACAATACTGTGTGCTAGGGCTGGACGCTCTCCCTACACTACATCTCAGGATTCATTATCTCTACACTGTAAAATCCAATGCATTCCGCTTACTTGGAAAAGCTAGTAACCCCATTGCACTCAATATTTCAAGTACTTATAACACGCTTAGTTTATAATACCAACATGAATCTTTAGTTTTCGGTGCTTTCTGTGTGAGTAATTTTAACGAGAACTAATCAGTAAACAGTACTTGCATTTCAAGTGATGATAACAAGGTTTACCAAGTATTTAGTACTTAAAGTTTTAGTTGCACTTACTAGGCTTTTTTAGTAAGCATCGCTTGAAGCTCAAGTAATTTGAACATTGTTTACTTAGTATTCAGTACTTGAAGTCATAGTTGCACTTACTATGGCTTTTTAAGTAAGCTTTACACTGAGGTAATATTTACAAAATGTAATTAATAGTCAGCACTTAAATTTATTTTAGTACTTACTAGGCTTTTTTACTACCCATCTGCAGTTCTTGTCATACTAATATTGCTCCCTCAGTTAAACTACAGTACATGCAATGTATGTAATGCAAACATTAAAGATTTGTAACCCCATTGCACTTACTATTCAAGTAACACTGACTTTGAATTTAATGTACAGTACCTGCAATTTTTTAAATCAAATTTTAAGAAGGAACGTTACATATTTTAAAACCGCTTTGCTTTACATTTCAAAATGAAAAGAAACAAGAGTTTTCAAAAATAGAACTCTTTTTTATTAGACATTTTCACTTTACCATAAACTATTATGGCTCTCAAAATCACTAAAAAATTTTTTATATATATGCTTATATAACATTTCCAACACTTTCAAGCTTATGAAACACATAAAAACCTGTATATAAACCCTATCTTCAGCTATAATTGTAATCTGATAACAACGTTGCCCTAAACATTTCCATTATGGGACACTCATTTTAGACTTGAATCAATTTTTAAATTTGTAGTTGAGAGCAAACGCCAAAACAAGTCAACATAAACACAACAACAAATCTGTATCACAGTGGGATACATAGTGCAAAATCAAACCTCCATTGTATTAACACTAAAAAACGTTTGGCTGACCTAATAATCTCCATGGAGAAAAATGTTACGAGGCCGAGCAAACACCCAATCAGACCAGTCAAGTCAAAAATGTAACAGAATTTATTGAGACCAAAAATGAAGGTAGTCGCAGTCCAGGAGCCAACCGTGGAGGCAGCAGGGCAGAGTATGGAGGTGAATCAATATCTGTGCAGATGAGAGGTAAGTATTAGCAGGTGAAACCCAAGGCTAAAACTTCAGGAGCCAGAAAGTACAAACCCTAGGAAGTGAGCCAAAAAACAAAGGTACCACGTAGGATAACTAACGATCTGGCGTCGAGTGGAGGAGAAGACCAGGTTATATACTGGAGCCTGTTGGTGGTGATGAGCTGCAGGTGAGTAACGAGCTCCAGCTGCAGTGCCGACTCTTCCCCACTCCACACCAACAAGGACAGACAGGAACAAGAGGGAGGGAAAAACAGAGGACACAGGAGGGAGGAGCCACCAAATCATGACAAAAAAATAAATAAATAAGGGGGAAATAAAAGGTAACATAGAGCTACTGACTCCTTATCCCCAAATATGAAAGCCGATTTTTCAGGGCCTGCAACTTTGGGGGTAGTTTGTTGCCCCCCAGTCCCAAAATGACCATTTGAATGAAATTGAGGGTATTTTTCATTGGTTTGGGGTATTCCAGGTTTAAAGAGTAAATCAGTCCAAAGACCAAAAGAAGTGCTTGAGGCAGGCTTTTCATGTCATCCAAAACGATACCTCCTTCTACAATGAGGGATGATGACAGTGGGGAGAGGTGAAGGTCTTCATCGATGGTAGGGCCGTCATCGGTTACGAGTAGGATGCCAACGCTGACATCTCCAAACATCCTCATTATCTTTCTCAGAGTTCTGTGTAAACAAAACATAAAGTGGGTAAAACTGGTAAGCAAGTTAATGGCTTGCTCTCCAAAAGAAAAGCAAGTCAAGTTTGTCTGTGCGATGGCTTTTTCCCCCCTGTTTTCCAAAGAGATTATCACAATGCTATTTTAACACTGCAGACTGTTGATCAATCTTAATTTTTGTTATTCTAAAAATAACCACATCTGTCAGCAGCACTCTACCTCAGAGACGGGGGGAGGGGGTCAAGGTTTCTCCACGGAACAGATGGAACTCAGAGAAACGTTCACGTTTTCCACATTAAGGAGTGTATTCTCCCGTCTGGACTTAGGCGCCTTTTTACGCGCATTTGGCTGCGCGCTTCTTGTCACTCGGTATTCTCCCGTCTCAGGTGGTCACCCACTGCACGCAGCAAAGGCAAACCTGCGCAAGATGTGTGTGAATGAGAAGAGAAGGAAAGAAGGATCGTGGAGTTTTCCCAATGCTTGTATATGACACTGGAATTTGTGAAAAAATGATGAGAGATTTTTAATTTGAAGCATGAGTGTTGTCAGAGATGTGACGTATGTATCTTTCTGTCTTCAAATCGTTTCACTTGTTAAAACAGAACGTGCAGCGTTGGGAGGAATGCAGACACGCACACGGCTTAGATAATTGATTATGGTCAATGACATGCACCCAGACACGGCGCACGGGCGGACATTGGCGGGCCGTGCCCCCCCCACAGAGTCAGCCGTGCCCGCCCTGAGCTGCAGTGTTGATCCTGAACTAGTTCAATGAATGCTCGTTCATATTTTGAGTGAATGTGAACTTAACGTACTGTATTTCTGCCTCATGAACGATACTGTGAGCGCGCTCATTCTGGCGTTAGTGACCAGAGCTCAAATTTAAGAGAGTGCCAGATTCCAGGCGAAAACCCGGCTAAAACACATCTTAAACGGGCTTTTATATTTAGGGGAAAAACATGTGTTTCCAACCTGTTTTAGCATGTCAGCAGCATGTTGCCGTCACTGTGTGAACGTGCGGGGTAGTTAAACCTTCTCACTTCGAGTTCGGTTATCTAGCTATTCCATCATCTAACATGTATTAACACGGACAGCAGTCATTATTGCATTACTATTTTCACTGTGGATGGAAAAAAAATACACTCTACTCACCTTCGCTCACTCAATTGTGCGGGAACATCTCCCGCGAGCCTCTACTCTACCCTACTCGAGGATTATGGGAGATGTAGTTTGCTTCTCAGGCCGGCCCAGCGAATAGCAACAGAGAAAACTACAAACATGGCTGTCCTTTGCAACGTGCTGGGGTGGGATATTACATACCATTTTACTCTATTGAGTAGGACGGAGTAAATGTAGCATGAAAATCCCGGACATTTGAAGGGTTATCAAAATTCCTCCAAGACAATTTTTATGCCTCTGAATGAGGACGTCTGTTCAGTGTTTACCCTAAAATAGAGCATCCAGAAGCAGTGGCATAACATCATGGTATTCGGACCCAGTGAAAAATGTTTTTTTGAGCCACACACACACACACACACACACACACACACACACACACACTCTCGTCATCTTTAATAAATAATAATACGTGTGACGCCGTGATTAATCGAGCTGAAATTTCGTGAATGGTAAAAAAACACCTTAATGGCACATATCTCCCTGACACACATTGAGTTGTGTTGCACCCTATCATTAAGCACGCGGAGCATTCTAAAAGAAAACACAGTTTAATCCATGTGTAGTTACAGACACCTGAAATTTCGTACACAGCTTGCACCTGCAAATATCCTCCTTAATAACACTACAGAGTACAGGTTAATGTACTCTATTAACCTGTACAAAGAGGTTGGATGTACTCTTTGTACATCCAACCTTTTTGAATAGGCTACTTTTTTTAACTATGTCTATTCTTTTTCCCCTGTCCTTTATTGCAACCATATATATATATATATATATATTTTATTGAGAGCTATAGGGCCCAATCTCAGGACTGTTGTTGCTGTTTGTATGTGCATTGATTGTTGTCAATAAAAAGTAAAAAATAAAAACCCACCAGAGTGTCATGTTTTTTTTTAAAAAGGGTCTAAAATGCGACAAAGAAAGTTGCAAAATGGCAACCCCCCCTATGACCCCCATTTCCCTCTGCGGCTGGTGATTTCGTAGATACACTGATGACAGCCAGATTTGGACATAGCAGCTTTGTGTACATTTAAAACTGCATAGAATGAATTGGTTGCCTTGGAAACCATTTGTTGACAGTTTCACAAAGGCTGCTTTGAAGTTTTTCATTGAGCTGCTTCTGCTTTCATCTTTAGTCATTCTACAGCACAGATAAACTCTCAAAACAACACAACTTTTTGAAGCCAACATTTCTACAGAATTTTCTACAGAAATAGTTTCAGGAATATGGACTCATCTGCTCCTCAACAGTCTTTTCAAGACATCATTGAGACAAAAACATTCCCAGCCAAATTGTGGAATCTGGTGAATGACCCGGCCAACAATGCTATTTTCTGGGACAGCAGGGGTGAGATAGTCATCATTAACCAGTTCCTCTTAGAGAAGGAGGTCCTGTCCCAAGGGTGTGAGATCTCACACAGACACTTCAAATCCTTCCACCGCCAGCTCAACCTCTATGGCTTCAAGAAGCTTCGGTCCAAGGTCATTAAGGGGGGATGTAAATACTTTCAGAACCCCAAATTCAAAAGGGAACACCCTGAACTTCTTCACAAGATGACAAGAAAACCAGTCAAAAACAGGGTCAATGCTGTGGACAACCAGAAGAGGACTCAACAGCTTCCAGACCAAAATCAGCAGGGTGGTGAAGGCAGTAATCCTACCTGCTCATCAGATCAACCTGCTGTTCACTATCAGCTTGGGCAGTATTTACCTGATTTTCACCAACAGCACCTTGAGTGTTCCACTCAGTCGTTTTCTCACACTGGTTTTTATCAGTCAACACAGTATTTGATCCCATCTGGATTGGAGGAATCCACCCAGGTTCTGACCCCAGGAGAAACCTCGGAGCTGACGCTTGACGATTCAGACATGGAATTATTGTTAAAAATTGCAAATGAGATGATGCAATGTTATTCTCCCATCAACTGCCCAGTCCAGGTCACTGATGAGGTTAAAAAAACATGAACTGTCAGAGGACCATGTTTCACCATGGGAGGTGAGGTCATCGTGCCCAGCACATGACTGAGCCCATAGGTTTTTGTGGTCAACATTTAACATGTTTTTTTTTGTTGTTCTATATTTTTATTATGAGAGGAAGTCATTAAATGAAGTGAACATATACTATCATTACTGGTCTTTTTTAAAAAAAAACAATATGTGAAACAAAGTGGTATAATTTTCTCTTGTATGACATTACTGTATCTTTGCTTCAATATGAAAAGGAGAAAAAACAAACAAAAACCTGAATTGTCCAAAAATGGACGCCATTTTTCTCAGGACTTGTGTCCATTTAAAAAATCAGAACGATCAAATACATCACATTAAAGAGTTGTTTTGTAAAATGTATCAATATCTAAAACTTGCAGTGTGAGTAAATTATTATTAAATTATTAAATATAAAATTTGGTTGATTTTATAGTGATGCTTAATTTAATGTGACAGTGTGCTTCTCCGACTCCGACAACATTTTTCCAGTTGATCAGTGTGAACTACTGCAGTGTCGTCTGTGGCACATACACAAATGTCAGTGAGTGGATGGCCTTTCTGGAGAATATTACAAAGCATTTAAAAAAGAGCTGACTCCACTTCTGCATAAGGTCTATAACGATGCACTCTCAGAAGGTGTTCCCCCTTTTTCATGGTCTTTAACTTAAAAAACATACAAAATAATTGGGGTGCACTGCTAACAAACATAATGTTACCACCACCAGATGGGACTGTCAGCTCCTGAATCAGCATTAAAACCTAGGATTAAAATGGAGCAGGAATACACAACAATATACACAGTCTGCCGTATAGCGGCTTAGCACCAATCATATAAAGAAAAGACGAGTGTGAGCAGAGCACACTAGGAAACACAAACTTAAAGACGTGCAGGCAGCAGGTCTCTGATGCACTGTAATGGCCAGCAGGCCTTAAACAGTGTATTCACAGGCAGGCCACGCCCAACGTTCACGCCACAAAGCAGCAGCCTTATTATTAAAACTAAATGTGGATTGTTACGATCATGCCTCGATTGTTAAAGATGGATTAATATACATGGTTCCTTTTTTAACTAATTTCAACTTAATCTAAATCTAACAACAAACAATGTACGTAAACAGAGACAAAACTGATATAATCCAGACAGTAAGATTAACACTAAAAGGACAGTTTTGTACTACAAAATTTGCTACATAGCAGTTGATGTCCAAAACCTCCCACTCCAGATGACCTGCTCTATTTGATGCTTCTCATGTGAGCTTCAAGTGCATCCTGATATTTCAATTTACTGTAAAAGAACAAAAACACAAAAGAAAAAAAAAACTGACTGATAAGCTGTTAAAATCTGTCACGTTCACGGAGGTTTGGTCTCCAACGGACGGTCAGAGATCCAGAAGCGGGTGACGGAGCTCAGCCTCAGGGACTGTAACAACAGGATTCGTCACATGGACGCCCGCTTCACGTTGAGCGAGGGCATAGTGGTGCAGGTGATGGGGGAGCAGTCCAATAACATGCAGCCCATGAGGAGGTTCATGCAGACCTTCTTTCTGGCTCCTGAGGGAACAGTCGCAAACAAATTCTATATTCACAACAATGTGTTCAAGTACCAGGACGAGGTGTACGGGGACTCGCTCCCAGCGTCAAGAATCCCCCCTCACGTGGTTAAAGCCCCGCCCACAACACAACCCAGAGTGGAGGTAAAGTGTGAGTCTCAGAACTCCACAGAGAGACCTCAGAGACAGCAGAAAGATGGAGAACCAAGGCCCAACAATCCAACGGTGGTGCACCGCGGCCCCCGACCAGTACGTGAGGGGCAGAGCGGTAAGTCTGAGGGTCCAAGGATGGTTCGTTATCCTGACGCTCATCAGGTGTTCAGAGGAGACCTGGCGTTCCAGGCTGCAGCCCCCAGACTCTGGAATGGTCTGCCCCAGTCTCTCCGGGAGATGAACTGCGTGGACACTTTTAAAAAACATTTGAAGACTTCGCTTTTCAAAAAAGCTTTTAGTTAACAAGATTTTATTTTAAATTTTTACTGCCCTTTTATGATGCTACACATGTGATGTAAATGTATGTTTATTGTTTCTGTGTACAGCACTTTGTGATTTTATCTGCGAAAAGCGCTTTATAAATAAATACTTACTTACTTACTTACTTACTTCGTAGGAAATATTCCTCACGAAGTGAAAAAGACAGAACTGATGGAGTTCTTTGAATGGTTCGGCACAGTCCTTGAGTTGATGATCATCAGTGGAGGAAAACATCCAAACTTTGGTTTTGTGGTGTTTGACAATTCTGAACCGGTCCAGAAGATCCTCAGCAGCAGACCAATTTGGCTGTTTGACGACGTGCGTCTGAATGTCGAGAAGAAAAAAACGCGTGAAGTCAAGCGCAGCGATGCTCGTCCTCGCCCTAGAGCACCCTGAGGGGGCGGAGTCAGAGGCCCCCTGACCCTAGGGGGAGAACCAACAAACCCAGCTTTGGCTCTGGGCATGCGGTGGTGGCCTAGTGAGCGTTTCTCTGCCCCCAAGCAGTGAAACCACGCCCTCTCCCAAAGCCCCACCCACTGTGTATCTGGACGTTTGCCTCACGCTGAACTCAAATCAACCTAAAGATTCAAATATTGGTTGAAAACTAATTGAACTGTGGTCTGTGGTCAGTGAACTTTGAATAAAAACTAACAAAAACAAACACGACTCGTAACATTGTGTACTGCCTGGAAAGCCTTTTCAGAGGGCTTGAATCAAAGATTTGAACAATAATAATAATAATAATCATAATAGTAGGGCACATGTCATTGTTAAACACAGCTCTTTGTGCTGCTCAGGTCACATTTTTCAACTTGCGACTGACACTTAACGACATCCTTCATGACACCTTATTCATGCTAATGACAGATATTAACAGCCCACTTGAAGAAAACTTCAAGTAAAGTGTTACAAACAATCCAACGTTGAAATCAAATACAGAAAAATTTAGCTTTTTTTAAAAAAATTTTTTTAACTTTTTTCTTTACTACTGCTCATTTTCTACATTACTTGCAAAATTTAAACATAGGGCTGTTTCTTTATTAGTACACAACTTAAAATACAGATTTTAACAGCTTATCAGTCAGTTTTGTTTTTCTTTTGTGTTTTTGTTCTTTTACAGTAAATTGAAATATCAGGATGCACTTGAAGCTCACATGAGAAGCATCAAATAGAGCAGGTCATCTGGAGTGGGAGGTTTTGGACATCAATTGCTATTTAGCAAATTTTGTAGTACAAGTGCATTTACTGCACTTTAATGCACGGTATATGAAATGAGATACATACCTGTTTGAAAATATTCTTCCAGGGATTTGCTAAGCATCTTGCGACTGACACTTAACGACGAGGAGCAAACACGATCGGTTTAATGCTGCATGAGGAGACTACGTCACTTCCTACACAAAAACTAAAATTCTGCTGTGATATTTTCAATGTAAACGACCGTAAGACATTTAAAAATATTGTTATAGTATATATGTAACTCTTTTAACCCTGAAAGTGTTTAAGTGGTGGCCATGATAAAGAGTGTCTGAGCTCTCTTTAAGCTAAGTGTGAGGGAAATGACAAGCTTCTCCTTCACTGAAACAAGATGGAAGCAAAATGTGTTTGGTGGTTTTATTTTGAAAAGTTAAGATGCTGGAATTTCTGTTAGCGTTACTTCCAGGTTGGCTTTCTTCAAAGAGCGCACACTTGATGAAGGCTGGGAACACCTGACACCAATGATGTGAATTGGAAGATACCATGTTAGGAAGGGGTTCTACTTTAGTTAGTTATCTTTATTAAAGATGTAATAGTTATTTTGTGATCTTTGTTAATGATTAATTTAAAATGCTTAACTTAAATATATACTTTAAGTGTAGTCATTAGTTTGATTCTTGGTTTTTTTTCTGTTTAATTAATTAAGGCAAAATGGTACATCTGGGCTGGGTGGGAATAAATAGAGGTGAGCCACATGTTTTCAGGAGGAGTTGCCAGAGTGCTGTTTGAATGCTCTGTTGTATGGTTGAGCTGCACTGTAAAAATGCATTAAAGAAAAAAGGCTGAGCGCTGCCAAAATGGACTATTGCTGTTTTTTCTCCACAACAACTCTCATACCGCTCGTAGTCACTCCCAAGTAGAGGTTTAACACCAGCTAAACCCTACACTAAGGAAAAAAGGCTCAATGCTTCCTTTATAACCTCCTTTAGCCTAGGAAACACTGATACATCCTTTACCAAAGGAGATGAGATAATGCTGACCCACAATTTATTGCAGTGACATTTAAAGGGACATGCACACTTGAGCGCTGACAAGTAACAGAGATCATGTAAGTTACCAATGCAATAATATGAACAACTTTAAATAAATAATCTAAAACCCATTTATTATTATATGTAGACATATTATCAGATTATATAGTTTACCTTCAGTTCCTCATAGCCTGGTAACCTCTTTTCCTTTGATTTACATTCAAACCTGTGATTTATGACATATCAGTGGAAAGTGTTAGAAATTAGCTTTTAATCCATTTTAGGAAATGTGGAGTTTTTTCACCACGACAGACGTCAATAACCTTCACCACCGTCAGATTATTACGTCACCTAGTGGAAGTGTGTCTGATTGTCAAAACAAACGTGATGGCCTTTTCCTAACTCCTCTTCTAACACCTTTCCTTAACCCTGTGATGTCATCTACGAAGGTTAAGGAAAAGTGGATAGGAAAGGAGATAGGAGGGACTATTAGCATGCAGACAAGAGCCTCAAAAGACAGGAAGTGACTTTAAAGGGGACACATCATGCTAAATCCACTTTTTTAGCCCTTAAATGCATTTTGTTGTATATTTAGAGGGCTTAGAAGTACAGAAAAAATCAAATTAGTCTCTTAAGGTGCTCCATTGATATCTTTATATTCTATTTTGGTCATATTTTTCAATCTGTTTCAATTTTTCTATTCTCTATTATGTTTTTTGAACTATTACATCACAGTATTTGCAGCGGAACTGCCAAATTAGGACATCGACTCCAGGCCCAACACTTCGAGCAATCTGCCATTTTTATTTCTCACTGTGATTTTGTAGTCCAAGCTCAAGGATGCCGAAGTTACGAGAGGATAAGTCAAAATGTTCGGTTGTTGGATGTAGTAACCCACACACTTCATTACACCGTCTCCCAGCATCAGAACCTTTTCAAAGTACCTGGTTGAGTTTTATTTTTTATGAAAATGTACCCACATCTGTGGGTAAGGTCATTTTCGTGTGCACAAAGCACTTCAGGGATGACTGCTTCATCAACCGCCGCCAGGATAAAGAAGAATTTGCCGAAAGACTTTGTCTGATTGAGAGTTCAATTCCTTCTATCTTTGGAGCCGAACAGAGCACTTCGGTAAGCTGTAAATAACGCTAAAAAGTGTGATGATAAGACGTCCCTGTCATTGTTTTGTTAGCATTAGCAGTTGCACCGTCTTCATATGTTAGCGCTGTGTGCTCGTTTTAGATCCTTGATGATATGGCCTACGTGATTTAATTTAAGTCTAAAGTTTTCATTAGTCATTTCGCCGTTTTTGTCTCCAAAAAGACTATTAAAATGCATTTTGTGACGTTAGCTTGGCGCTAGCGTTAGCTCAATGCTTGTGTTAGCTCACTTGTTAGGGTTCTGCAGGTTCATCATCTTCATTTTCATCTCGCTCCGCCGGGTCCGACTCTGGCTCGAACATGTAAGGTTGGATGGACAAGTCTTCCGTTGTTGACATTTTACAAATAACCTCTGAATAAAAAGTTTATGCGCCGCTACATAGCCGTATCTCTTCTATCAAACTACAAAAATGGCCGAGCAGGGTGGAGTTGAACCGAGTGTCACCTGAGGAGGGGGCAGGGTATGAAGTGTCTCATTTGCATTTAAAGAGACCGCACCAAAACGAGTTGCTCTCAGAAGCACATCAGAAAAGGGGTAGAAAAGGGGTGGAGCTATAATAATGAGGAATTCAGACCCAAGCATTGCAGTTCCGCTTTATATAGACCACAACTGTATGATTTATATCTAAAAAGAAAGGATTTAAAACCATGATATGTCCCCTTTAAAGCTCTTTTTGCTGAGATTTGCGAGCGTCTCTCCACTTCTGGGTTTTTCTTCTTCGTCTGTTTTAATGGTGACGCTTCAGTGTTTTTCTTCTTCTAATTTGTACGTTGCATTTCCAGAAGCAAGACCCTGACGTGTCGTGTATGAACGTACAGTGTGAGAACATGCATAGTGAGCTGTGAACATTCGTGCTCTGCACATGAGTCGCACAGTTTGAGCTGGAGCTGAGTGCAATGATTGAAAAAAATCGCACAGTGTATTACAGACTTAAACAAAACCATCAAGGAGGCCAGAACTAAGTACTTTTCAAAACTGATTGCATCCAACAAAAGGAATCCTAACGTCCTGTTTGACACTATTAACTCCATTGTAGCCACTATGGCTATTCCTGTGCTCTGTAAGGAAGACAGCAGTGACTTTTCCGGGACATGAAAGATAAAATCCAACCACTTCCTTTGTGAAGCCCAACTCCAACTGAACCTCCCTCCCAAATGTGATCCTCTTTTAATCCTGTGTGCCTAGAAGACTTCTCTACACTAGTGGATAAAATGTAATTCTCCTCCAGTTCTGTAGATGAACGTCCATTTAAGCTCTTTGTAAATGCCTTTGACAGAATTGGACATGGGTGACAAAAATGTTTATTTGTCGCTCTCCAGGCGTGTTTTCTAGCTTGTTCAAGCACGCTATTGTGGAACCGAAACTCAAAAAACCCAGTCTGGACCAATCAGACCACATTCTAAACTTCTGTTCAGTGGTTTCATTGCAACTCTCATTATTTCTGAAGTTGCATAACATCTATGAAACGTTTCAATCAGGGTTCCGTAAATCCCACTCTACAGAGACTGCACTTTTAAAAGTGTCCAGTGACATCCTGATGTCTGCAGACTCAGGGAGATGCACAGTGTTGGTTCTATTGGACCTCTCCTCAGCCATTGACATAGTGGACCACCTGATTCTAATGAACAGGTTACCCGAGTGGTAGAGCTTTCAGTGTGTCTGTCAACTATATAATGTCAGTCGAACAATCTGCTGTGCGATGAGCCCCAAGGCTCTGTTTTGGGACCTCTCCTCTTTTTGCGGTATGTTCTCCCTCTCGGTCAAATAAGCCAGCAGTTCAGTGATGTATCCTATCATCTATTTGCTGATGATCTCCAGTTGTACTGTTCATTTAAGACCTCCGAGGTCCACAAACTGAGTTCCTTAATCAACTGTCTCACACAAGTGAAGCAGTGGTTAAGTGATAATGGTCTTCAACGAAACTCTGCTAAAACTGAGACACTTATTGCCCCAGATAGTCAGTGCAACTCCCACTATCAAACAGCACTTTCCTTTCCTTTCCTCCAAAACAAAACTGAGGAATTTAGGGGTGATCTTTGACGAGTCCTTGTCACTGGAGCAACACTGTAGACAGCTGGTTAAGAGCTGCTCTTTTCAGTTGCGTAATATCGCCAGGCTCAGGTCCATGAAGTCTAGAGAAGAGCTCAAAATGATTATTCATGCTTTTGTGTCCTCGCGCCTGGACTACTGCAACAGCCTCTTCACGTGTCTCAATAAAAAAAAAAGCTGGTTCGGTTGCAGTCAGTCCAAACTCAGCTGTGAGACTTATGACTAGCACCAAAAGGATGGCCCACATGACCCCTGTGTGGAAATCTCTTCACTGGCTCCCTGTTGAATTCAAATGTTAGTGATAGCCTTTCGCAACCCCTACATGGTCAGGCCCCCTCTTACATTTCTGAACTTATTAAACCCTACAACTCCACTCGGAGCTTGAGGTCGTCAAGGCAGAACTTGTTGATGGTTCCACGTACCTGCTTTAAAACCCAGGGAGCTCAATCATTCAAAGCTACTGCGCCTCGACTTTGGAATGAACTCCCACTCGACTTGTGCTCCCTGGACTACGTGGATATCTTCAAAAAGCGCCTGAAAACACATTTGTTTGTTATAACATTCTAGTCCAACCGACTCACACTGCCATTGACTGTCTGCTTGTTATGTTTCTTTTTTTATGATGTTTTCCTATTTGTTTTATTACTGTGAAGCACTGTGTGACTGTCTGTGAAAAGTGCTGTACAAATAAAGTTTACTTTACTTTACTTAATACCGTTTAATAAAATATGCTTGTAGAACAGTTGGATAAAGGATATCACACTGGAAGTTGTGCTGTTGTGTTGAATAAATAGCACTGGTGTGGTTATCTACAACCCAATCACACTAGTTTACGTAATAATGTACATCATTTGTAATTAAAAAAAAATCTCTCTTTCTGAAAACAACAGACCCTACAGGAGCCCCTCCCCCTCCAACTTATTACAGCAATTATATTACGAAAAAGAGCATTTGGTTTTTAGTTTTTTTTGTAAATTACCATTAATACTATACATCATTCGAAATAACTTTTTCAAATATCTCTAACACTGCCATGTAGTGGCAACTTGATACAGTTGATGCATGTGTTGGCATGAGGAAACATTGATGTAGAGAAGCATCATCTCCTTTGTGAATGAACCAGACTGAAGGAGTTGGAGAAAAGCCAATAGGTGGCAGCACAGATGTTATCAGTGGTAGTTGGTCCAATTAAAGTATATATCAATCATCTCTAAAGTAATCAACATTAGCTGATACTGAATAAATTGTCTAGTGAAATTATTTCACTTCAAAAACCAAAGAGTCTAAAATCTGAATATCTCTCATAGCAATTAATTTATAACATGTCTGTAATCTTTCAACATTTGCAGGTTGCTTTAAGACAATGTTATGATTACAAAGAGAAAATCTGTAATGCTCCTTGTACAGGAGTGTTTTGCAAATAAATATTTAAAAAAACACGCCAAAAAACCCAGATGCATTAGTTTATTTGACCATTACACTATTAATTACCTTCTGCATCTTGGAGATAGTCCCTCCAGAAAGTATGGACCACCTCCTCAGCAGCTTTCTTGTTGCTCCTTCTGGAGAGAGAAGAATGCTGAAAAGATCATCCACCTGGTCAGTGTTTGGTTTATAGCATAACAGGGGTCAATAGATGTCTGGATGTGGCAGTATTTGGTCCAGAACCCCAAGACTTTTTAGTCCTTCACTGAATCTGTACAAACGTGGAATTTTGTCCAACCCACACTTGTACACTTTAAATTGTCCCCAAGTTTTAGACAAACAAAATACATTTAGTGAAGCTAGTCTTACAGCTTGTTAGATCAATCTCAAAGGGAGTAATAATCATTTTAAATGGACCCTGTGGATGACCTGAAACGTGACAATGTACCAGTAGAGCCCTGTCCCTATGGACCCCATAGGCCTCAGACATCCTGCAATGTGGTATAGCAAAGGTGTATTTGATTTCTCAGGGTCCTCAACAGCTACTAATAAGTTCTTGTGATGCTAGGTATCTGAAAATGCAACTATTAGTAAGTTATTAGTAAAAACCCAGACACAAGTGGTCTGTACGCCACAGAATGTCTAGAGGTTCCGTAATAGTTCATGGCAGTGCAGGTTTTATTCCACACATTGTTCTGGACAGATTCTCTGAGGACCAATCAGGAGCTATTGGCTGCACCTGTGATGTTCTCCCTCAGCTGACTCCAATCAGTAGCTCATAGTCTGTATAAGAGGTGGGGGAGGCATAGCTTTTGGTCAGTTGAATGTGTGCGCGAATAGAGGGTCAACACTAGGGTTGGGCATTGTTTGGATTTTAATAATTCTGATTCTCATTTGGTGGTTAAATTAATCTGTGCCCACACAAATAAAATCTGTATTTTCTTCTAGAATAGTGTTTTTCCTCTGTTAAAAAAAAGATTCTTTATGTCAGTATATGTTTTAAAGCTATAGGGAGCCATTGCAAAAGAGTCACAGGTTGCAGACCCCTTATTTAGTTAAATGATGTGGGAAAGTCAAAGTGAGTCAGGTCACACAGAGAGGAGAGGGTGAACAATTAACCACCTGCACCTGTGCTGCCTTCACTGAACCTGGGATTTTCTGCTTCCTGCTAATGGTTGAATATATTATAGTGTAAAGAGGAGACTTTGATAAAGAAGTGTTTTAGATCAAACTAGTTCAGCTCTTTCTGATCAATCTAAGCACTCTTCTAACCTGGATATCAGGGATCATATGTTAGGGTTTCCTATAGAGACTCTATTTTCCCACACTCTCTTGGGGAAAGTGAATGCACCTCATAATGAAGTGCAGAGCAGCTGATGGAGAAGCTGTGAGATGTTACAGAAGCTGAGCTAACATGCTAATGAACCCTTGTACACTCCCTTTAATATTGTAGTTACTGGTATTCTCATTGTATTATTATTATGTAATTTCCCTTCAGAGATCAATATCATGATTATATTCTTTTATCTTAGTGTTGTTATTACTATTATTATTAATGCTTTTTTAGTAAAGAATGACACATACCACTGATTTAAATTAATTTCACAAAACATTTGAAACAAATTCAGTTTTTGCATTAAAAATCATTTAAAGTACTGTGACATTTGGCAAAAGGAGAATGAAAAGACAAACACTTCTGCATTGCATATAATATCAAGTAAAAAAAGAGAGAGAGACTGTAAACAGTCATAAAGAAGTGTGAGTGTTAGAATTATATAGTTGCAATCATAAGGAGAATTAATATGTATTGCTGACAAACACTTTCCTATTTCTATTTCTAGTGCTTCAATCCCTCACATCCTCCATCACTTACCAGCTGACATCAGACCAGTCCTCCAGATGAGCTGCTCTGGTCCTGAGTTTAACTGACTCTGTGGTTTTAAAGCATCCTTGTTGTTCTGCTGGTTCTCCTTCACTGAGTTCTAATCACTGCTGGTCACATGGAAAGTTTAGAATCTATTCACATGGTCCAACCTGTGTAACTAGCACATCTATACTGTAGCTCTACCACCACCTCCTGGCTCAATATAGATACTACATTTACCTGCACCAGCCAGCATGTCTCGTTGTAGCTGTTAGACATAAATGGAGCTACGGCCGGTTCTATACAGAACGTCGGGAGACACCGCAACATCCACTGGCCCATCTGCTACTGGACGGCGTGTCTAACATTCTGAAGCTAGGTGAGGAAATGAAAGTGACAAACTAATAAACATTAGTTTTTCTCATCAATTGAGCAAATGGAAATATGAGTAATGTAAATCTCAATTTGCCATTTGTTCTTACCTGAGACGTGTGTAGGCAGGCTGTGGAGATCTCCCCGAATTCTGGTACTGTTTGATTTGACTGGTGCCCAAGTCGCAGTGAATCTGCAGACATTTGAGAAAATTAGGTTAAATAACATATAAACAGGAGACAAGGGGCATAAAGGAATTGTGTGACATGTGCCACGACAAGGCAACGGGACAGATTTAGTCAGTCAAAATGCAGTAGACGGAACTATGGTAGCTATAAAACGTTTGGAGAACACCTGATTGAATACATTTCTGAGGGTGGGAAATGTAAATGTAATCAATTAGAGAGTTCTTGTCTGTGGTAGACTCTGTGACCAATTGCGTGTAGCCTCTGGACGGTAATGCATCTCTGATGCTTTTTGTGCCTGGTGAAAGGAGGTCTTTGTTATTGTTTTTTCACTTACTCGGGGAGGCAGGGAGGCGAGCCCACAGTGGGCTCTCGCCGGGCGCGACCCGCTGTGGGGACAGTTGCAGGTGGGGAGTTTGACTGGGGAGGTACACCTGTCAAACGGTAAGGCAGGTGTCCTAATGCGCCTGTTGACATAGGCAAACAGCTTCTTGGAAACAATGGAGAGCTCGTCGATGAGTATTTCGACGTATGACAAGACTGCTCTCAGTTCATCGAGTGTATTGCCAAGGCCCTGGTACGGCGGCTCCAGTGACCTCGGAAGCTTGAGGACAGAGTGTAACGTTTTGTCCGCAATGTTGAAGGCTGCCGTGCCCGTGAAGGCAGTCAGCAGCCCGGTGGGCTGGGATATGTCGGCTCTGTTTTGGAATTTGGGGAGCTCCCGCAGAAGCCTTGTCGCTTCCTCATAAATGCACTTGATGACGTGGCATTTGCCGCATCCAGCTCCGCCAGAAACAAAGTAGTGGAATGGTTTTGGATCCTGGCCCCACACGCGCCAAAGGCACCATTGTTTTATGGTGTAGAAGCACGACTGGGTCTCGTTCAGACTCTGAAATATCTTGCGGACAAAGTCTGGACTCAACCGAGGAGCCTCGATTCGGAGAACTGATTCTCTACTATCCAAGATTACAAAGTGTGGTACTGTATCTTCTCCCTGCTCCTCTGGGATATATTTGCGGAGCTCGAGACACACGTTGTGGTCCACCTCAACCTCGGGTGCTAACGTGTTCCAAGCGTTGACAAGCAAACCTGCATTTTTAAATGCCTTGTTCAGTCCTGCACCGCGCCCTTTTTTACCGCCTCATGTTTCAGTCCATGATATGTTGGACCACACGCGCACCTTTGTATAACTCTTCGTATGTGGGGTGATTCTCGTTCTTGAATTTGTCATCAGATCTGTGCGGGAGGTACAGCTTCAGCTGTCGTCTGAAGTGCTTCTCTGGAGCCTTGGTCTCCGAGTAGCGGGTGTATCGGATGACTGCAGGTTTGCCAGCTGTCCTCTTTGCGATTAAACCTTTGTCGTCCAGAAGGGCAATGCTTTCTCGATGTAGTTGCTGATCGTAGACTATCCTGTATTCCGATGCAAACTCAGCCAAGCACATATGCTCAAATTCCGAACTCTTAGGTCTGTACAGGTACCTGTCGGGTACCCCCAGCATCCAGATCTCATCAGACTCGGAAGCCATCTTCTTCAGTCGACTCATGGGAAGACTCATCTTCAGGGCATTGTCGTTGGTGTTAAAGAAGATAATGGCCTGCGAGTTGCAGTTCAGTTCAGTTTATCAGCCATTTTCAGTATGAAAACCACATTGGAAAAAAATGTACAAGGAGCTCAAAGTGCAGTCAACATCTAAAAAGACATTTCACAACAAAAAACAAACAATCAATTAAACAATGCCACTAAAAATGCTATAATGTAAAATACCAGGAGCCAAGGCCTCCTGGGCACTTACTTCTCTGTGCTTCGCGTAGGCTTGCATGATTTTCTTCATTTCGTCGGCCTGGTTAACGTTCAATTCCCTTGTCGCCTTGAGTCATCTCGTGCTCCGGCTTGGTGATATACGAGAGAGCAGCAATAGTCGTCAAGGACGTACTAAATGTCCATGTTGGCGTTCCAGGCGCGGAGTAGATCTGGGTTGTAAGAGTTGACCCAGCAGTCGTTCGGATGCTGCTTTAACATGACCACGCTCCTATTTGTCAGATTTTCCACACAAATCATGTACTTCTCACGCTCCAAGCTGCAAATTTCTGAAAAGGTGTCGAAGGAGGCCTTCGGATCCGAGAGGAGGTCCCTCACGTGTTTGAGCTTGTCCTTGGCTTCTTTTTGCCGCCTTTGGATCAGTTCTTTCTGTGCCTTTCTCTGGTCTTCCTGAACTTGGCCCTCTTCTTCCCGCAAATTCAAAGGGCACAACTCTGTGATCCAGGTGATGTCAAACGGCATCTTGGGGAAACCATATCGACACGTCACATTTCCCTTCTTGCATGACAACAAGTGGCTTTTGCTGTGAACCTGAACCTCAGAGACATTTTTGTTGAGCTCCGGTTTGGTCTCGGCGTCAGGCATCTGGCAGGAAATGTAACGGTCAATGACAAGCCTTGCCATAGACTGGAGCGTCTTTGACCCACACGAGCATGTGAATGTGTAGGCTTCATCGGGCCTGGAATTCCACTCAATAAAAGTAATCCTTCACCTCGCCGATGGGCTGCACAGGTGACAGGATCAGGTTTAACATTAAAGCATCCACATGCTTTTCATACATGCGCATGGCTGTGACTGGGTTGCTGTGCAGAATGTCCCACTTGGCTTTCCAATCCAACTCTGAAACGTCTCCAAGGGTTTCACTATGCTGAGCTTTGATGACATCAATGACTTCAGGCCATCTCATCTCAGCCGCAGAAAAAGTCAAAAAAAAGGGTTGGTTTGCCTAGTTGCCTCAGCATGCCATGCAGGTCTTTCAAGCTCATGTGTCAATAGGCGGGCCTGCCTCTATGAGGTTGCATGAATTGTTTGGCCTTTTTGGTCTGAATTATCCTCTCCACCTGCTCTTTGTCCTGGAGCATCGAGTTTTTGACGACGCGCCCATCTTTAGTGTGGGTCTTCCCTTTGCTCATTTGAATGAACGTGCTACCTCTTGCGATGTTGGTCTCCGTTACAAACTGCACAAAGAAAAGATAGCTTTGGTCCTCAGCAAACTGTGTGTCTGCTCCAAAAAGCCTGGCATAGAAATACTGGCTTGGTGAAAGTTTGATAGGTCGATCTTCGTCCAGCATGTTCTCTCCGGTGGGAAACACCATGGCTTCCAGTTTAAAAATGAGGAAAAAGCCAATGGGTATGTTGTCTTGAGCTCGAGCAATGCTGAAAATGTTGTCACCGTAGGAAAGAATTTTCTGTGAAATATCTGGCGGTTGCATGCAGGTGTCCAGAGCATGACCAGGTTTTAGATCCTACTGCTGTTGGGTGTTTTTTTTTGGCCTGCTGTAGTTCAGTGGAGCTGTCACAAGCTCCAGGATGTCCTCTCCCCACTGTGCAGCATTCGCAATGTCTTGCTGCAAGTCTCCGTCATGGGCAGACTGGTCAAGGACTGTTTCAGCCTGGTTGGGCTCAGCGTAGCTGCCTGGCACTTCCAGCATTTTCTGGTCAAGCATGCCGTCTTCTCCCCACTGTGCAGCATCTGCATGGTCATCGTGGAGGAGGTTTTGGAATGCGGCCTCCTCGTCGATGGTCACGTCGGCGTACTGAGTGCTGCTCTTTGAGTTTTTATAGGGCTGCCAACACATTCTTCATGTTGATGGTTTAGAAGTGCTGGTAGCCTTTGAAACAAATGTGACACTTTAATTTCACCTGCAGTAGCTGTGCTTTGGTGCGGGGATGTGGAAGACTGTTGACAACGCTTTCCACCTCTGATGGAACACACATGACAGCTCCGTAGACTGCTTGCTGTTGTCCTTTTGGCAATGCAATAATCTTGGCGAATAGGATAATTTTTGCAATGAGTTGTTTTTCTAGCATGTTGAGTTGTGCCAACTCCAAATTGTTGGCTACTGCATGTGTGGGGATCCTCCCACTGCTGAGGTGGCTGTCGCAGTTGTGGCAGATCCACTCCTTCAGTCTCAGATGGCAGAACAGGGGGAGGAGCACTCGGTGTGACAGATGTGCACGTAGCTTCCGGTGGAGCTTGCTTCTGCCACTTGACCTTTGGCAGAGTATTTGTCTCTGTTTCTGAATCAAGTCAAGCCATGTAACATTGTCCTGTGGCAGACAGTGTAGACAGACAAGACTGTTGACAACCATCCCTGACTGATGGTTTCACGGATTGCTGTAATTGCTGCTGCCATGAGTGAATTGAGAACTGGCTGGCCAGGGGTTCTGAGATGTTGATATTTCCTCTTGATGCTCAGTCCTCTCTGCAATTTCAGATGCAGGTGAAAGCCAGCATCGGTGGTCAATCTGCGTTTTCTGAGCAGGCTACAGTGTCGGATATGATGTCGCCTGAACTCTGGCTCCAACTTGTATTTCAGGACAAGGTACTCTTTTTGTCGGCTCTGGAAAGCTGGATCTATCTTGTATCTTTTTTGGAAGTGTTCTTGCATTTTGATATTGACCTTATTTTCGCTTGGCTGTGTCCACGAAACACCACTTTGTCTGTTAGTGCTTGTTGCTGACAGGCTCTTCTCATGGCTTATTGCCTCCGGTCTTTGCTAAGTTCAGAGAACTTAATTGCTGCTTGTGGGACAGATGAGGAGTCTTTAACGTCCTCCATTATCTTGTATAAGACAACTGTTTCACTGTCTGCCGGCAATACAGGGAGAGCAGGTTGCAACACTTCATCTTAAACATCAATTTCCGCAGATTTTTGAGGATGTTCAGTGGGGCTGTCGGTGTGAAAAGAAACTGGGACAAACTCGTAACTAGCAGAGTCTCCACAATCTCTGAAGTGTGCGTGGAGGTGGTCAGCTAGGTCACTGATTTCTGCCAAAGTCATGACGATCGCCCTTCCTTGAAGTGGGTAAACCTCTTTGGTTTCTGAAGTGGGGATCGAACACATACCGGAGTTGTCACGGCAAACAGCGATGCACTCCGGCATGATGACACTCTAGCTGGGTGGCAAGCGGAAGCCATCACTGCCATTTACTGTATCAGGGCTGGACACTTTGGCTTTGAGGGTGCCACACCTGATGTCACCATTGCTGACATTAGACAAATGTCTGTCTGTGAGGACTTGCTTTGACATCTCTTCCACTGCAAGCTGATTGCTCCGGAAGGTGTTGTCGTGAATCAGCTGCTGTTTGACTCCTACATACAGTGAATCTCCCTGAGCCAGGACTCTATCGAGTGCAGTACTGGTGAACTGACAATCCTCACTCTGGTATGTCAGGAATGTCCGTGCATTACAGGTGCACTGATGGTTGGGTGAGAAGTCCTTGTACCTTTTGTCATTTTGAGAATGACTCGTATGGACTGACTCCACCCACTGAGTCTCATTACTGGTTTTATCCTGAAACAATGTTAAAAATTGAGCTTTAATTATTTTTTCAAAGGGCTTTGTTTTTCTGTAATATAGCATGTTTCTTCAGTTAAATTATTTTCTTTAAGTTTATATTATTTTTGTAGTGATACTAGTAATTGAATTATTCAGCGATTCATTATTTTAGAAATTATTGCATCTAATTTCAATACTGACTTATGAATAATTCATACAAAAAAAATATATATATATATATATAATAAATCAATTATAATACTTAATATACATGCACACCCACATATGTATGATTTTAATAATATGTAATTAAATATGTACTATGCATGTTATATTTATTACTTTAAAAACGTTCTGAAGTACAATTAGCAATGTATTAAATTAGTCAAAATGTAATATATCAATTATATTGAATAATATGGAATTATTTTTAGTGTCATTATCACTACCATATATTAAATTATAATAATCATATATAATTACAGAAATTATTTCCATTATTTATTTCGAAGCATTCAAATAATTTCCTTCTGGGATTAATAAAATATTTCTGATTCTGAAATGTAGTATTTTTATGTTTAGGATTAGTGAGCGCTGCTGTAAATAATCAAGCATGGGTTCCCAAAAAGTTTTCTTGTTTTAATTGATCACTTTTGGCATTAGTGAAAAAAGTATTTATTATTATTAATGTTATTTATTACTGTCATTATTATTACTATAATTGCCAGTACCCTATATTGAACTATTTTGTTATGGATTTTAAAGGGCCCCTTACACTGGTTCTACACATTTTCTCCAATTTGAAAGCATAAAGATTTGTAAATGTATTCAATTTAAAGTAAACCACACAGACACAAAACAAAAATTATTGACTTAACAATACAGGTGCACCTGAATGTAATATGTAGCGTGTCCATTTAAAAGGAATGAACTGGTTCTGTGGGTGGTCCAGTTGAAGTGGATGCAGTCGTCATGAACCAAGGCCACTTGGCTTGGGATGGAGTGGACGGTCGGGTCGTCTGATAAATGAAAATATCAATGAATCTTGAAATATTGAGCAACTTATTGCAAAGATAAATCAGCACGTGCATTACATAAATTATATAAAGACAAGATTTTTAATCACGAGCGCACAAATGAGATGTGCTGAAAAGAAACTGGTTATTCTGGCATACTCTTTCTATGATAATAAAGGTGGGCAGAAGATGCACCTTGCATAAATCAATATGGGACAGGAATATGGAGGTCATCGGAATTAAGATTACAACTGGTTTTAAAATTTTGTATCTTAGAATATTAAATACTTTGAACTTTACAAATAAACATGATGGTAAAATACTGAGGGTTATGATGTTGGCCTGTAAAAAGCAACCAGGAGATGGCGCTGTGATCTGGTGCCTGATGTTGATGAATGGTTAGATGTAATGTTAAACATTAATAATATGGAAAAATTTACATATATATATACAGCACCAAAAATGAATATTACACTGTATTTAATGCCATCATTTAACCATATATTTATTTGAACAAACACTACAAGGCAAAAGCAATATTTTATCAGTCACCATTTTATAAAGACAAATGTTCAACCTTAATGCTAATTAAGTCATAAAGCACTTAAAGCTACTTAAATTTTTTTCACTTCAAGAATTTGGAACAGAAAACTTAAGCATATAAAGTGCACATTTAACATGCAATGCAGTCAAATGCTAAAGCCTAGGTTCCCAAAGTGGGGTACGGTCAGGTACCCCCAGGAGTATGCGAACTGTCAAAGGGGGTACGTGAATAAGAATTAAAAAAAAAGCACGACAACATTGTGGCAATGCGTGGAGCCTTCTATTTTCCAGATTACACATGCAGAGCCCCTTTATGGTACATTCACACCGAACGCGTTTTGGGTGTCAAAAACGTGCTTCACGCACGTAGTTGGACGCTTGTGCTCATTGAATACAGACGCTTGTCATCAACATCGAAGATGCTCGCGACACGCTTCGAGCTGATCCCTTATTGTTACACAATAATCATGCAATAATATTACTGAACTATGTGGTAACAACGTTTCTGATCATTTCAGAGTTGGATTTGGAGGTTCATCTATAGCTCAGCTCGTCTTCATCTCAGAACAAATCCAGTTAGATTCATTCATTCTATTAAAACATAAGAAAAAGTTCTTTATTAATATATATATATATATGACCCCTCTAAATTTAATTGATGAAATTTGTGTTGTAAATATAAATTAGTTCAATATTAAGTACATGTTGTATACATTCATGTGTATGTACGTATGTATGTTTGACGTGAATGTATAAACTGTATATGTAAAACCAGTGTAGAATATAGATTGTGAAAATAGTAACATTAGCCAAATATTTTTGTGTATTATCATTATGTAGAGAACCTTGGGTTACACTTTTTTTGAAGGGGTATACGTAAGGCTCACATTACACTGTCATTATTATGACATGACATATGTCATTAGCATTAATAAGGTGTCATAAAGGCTGTCATTAAGTGTCATTTGCTAAATTATGACACCATTGGAGCTATGTTTGCATTTCTTGAGAAAGCATTGTCATGACAACTTGTCATTAACCAGGACAAAATGACCAACAATTGTCTTTGTCATGACATCTTGGGCAAGTTGTTGTGACAAAGACAAAATACCCTACCACTTTTTACATTATGACCATGTGACATTAACATGTCATAACAGACGTGATTATCAAACATCCATCCATCCATTCATCATTTCACCCACTTACTCCTGTTTCAGGGTCACGGGGGTCTGCTGGTGCCCATCTCCAGCATCCTTTGGACGATAGGTGGGGGGGTACACCCTGGACAGGGAGCCGGTCCATTGCAGGACGACACACACTGACAACTCACACTCCCATTCACTTATGTAAAAAATATATGGTTTCAATATATGCATGCGCACGTCAATCACGTGTCTCATGTTTGTCCACATTTAAATGGGTCTATAGGTTGCCCCACTAATTCTCCAAGTTAAAACTTATTAAAAACCAGTTGAGGAGCACAGTGGTGCAGGAGAGACTGAGTGGACTTGCCATGTTGTCCATAGAGAATGAGAGAGCAAAGAAAATGGACATACAGAGCATCGTGGATGAGTTTGCAGAGCGCAAGACTCGTCGTATACCCTTCATATAGTGGTGAGTTGGCCTATAGTACTTCATATTGAAATAGTGTTTGTGAACAATTTTACTAAACTTTATAGCTACTGATACAGGCTCTGAAGTGAAATGGTTAAAGTGGGTGTTAAAATGATACGATCGCTATCCGTGATACTGAACTGCTTTGAATTTGTGTTGTTTTAATATTAGTGACCACGGAGTCTAATGTTTTTGTTGTTCTCTTGTTTTGTTATATTCTATTTCCGTTTGTCATTTTGAAGTTCATCAGTCACTGTCCATGGTGCCGAAGCTTGTAAGCTCCACTGTTGCGGGCATGTGTATGTTGTAAAATTATGTTATCATCATAACTCATTTTGCCCCGCCCCCGGCCTGGCTCTCATTTGTTTTTGTTTTTTTTAATTATTGTTCTTTATGTCCTGAGATTGAAAATGGACAAATACTTTATTATCTGTAATTAATGTTTTTTTCATGATGCGTGTGTGAAACAATTCACGGTTAAAATGAATAATAGTAAATAATAATATTAATAATAATAATAAAACTACAAAATGAACAATATAACAAGATGGATAATCTAATCTGTGTTATTTATAATGTTAAAGGGCTAAGTAGCCCTTTTAAGATGAGAAAAGTGTCCAACTAAAACTGTGCGATGAACTAGCGATGCTCCAGGAAACACCTTCCAGAAAAGGAACACTTGAAGCTGAGAAGAGAATGTGTTGACCGGCAATATAGCTCTTCATATAACAATGGGAGAAAGAGGGGCATCACAATTATTTTCAATAAATCTATTTATTTTTGTCATGAGAAAAACGTCTGTGATAAAGAGGGCCGGTATGTGATGGAAATTGGAAGTATAGGGGGCATTAAAATAACTCTGCTCAACTTATATGCTCCAAATGAGCACAGCCTAAGTTTCTGCAGAAATATGGCAGAAATAAGCATTGATAGCAGATAAAGCAGAAGGTATTATCCTGATAGGAGGAGACTTGAATTGTGTTTTGAGAGCACCTATTGATAGACTCCCTGCTTTTTTAACACTGATGGGGGAGTTAGGCTTGGTAGATCCCAAAGAGAGAGATTTGACCTTTTTCTTACAGGTTCACTCAACCCACTCAAGGTTGAATATGTTCCTAATGTCTGGAGCGGACTCCTTTAGAGCCACTCAATGTAATATAGAAGCACTTTCCATCTCAGATCATCTGTTTGAAACTAAATGTTGTGTTGTTTAAAAAAAACAGTCCTTTAGTTCAGTTTAATGTCCGTTTCCTTTTCTCTCTCTGTGCTCTCTGTACTCTCGCTCTGGCTGCTCTCGCAATATCTCAGTATCTATACTACACTAAAGATGTGCCCAAATAACAACTTGGAATACTGGAGACAGAGCCAATGTCCATACATCCATCTTCATATCCGCTTATTCCCGTTTATCAGGGTAGCGGGGGTCTACCGGTGCCAATCTCCAGCTCTCATAGGGCGCTGGGCAGGGGTACACCCTGGACAGGGCGCCAGTTCATCACAGGGCAACACAGACAGATAACCACTCACTCATTCACTCCTATGGGCAATTTAGAGACTCCAATCAACCTTACAGTCATGTTTTTGGATTGTGGGAGGAAGCAGGCAGCAGGTCTCTGATGCACTGTAATGGCCAGCAGGCCTTAAACAGTGTATTCACAGGCAGGCCACGCCCAACGTTCACGCCACAAACAGCAGGGATGCACACTTCCTGTCGTACCAAAGTAGTGACCCCCAGGTCAAGCCTTATTATTAAAACTAAATGTGGATTGTTACGATCATGCTTTGATTGTTAAAGATGGATTATTATTCATGGTTCCTTTTTTAACTAATTTCAACTTAATCTAAATCTAACAACAAACAATGTACGTAAACAGAGACAAAACTGATATAATCCAGACAGTAAGATTAACACTAAAAAGACAGTTTGAGCAAAATCTAAATCGTTAACAAATAAAAATGATTATATTTTAAATATTAAACAATTCATACATACCTAATAAATCAAATAAAGCAGACACAATAGACCCCTAAATAATATATCATTTGATAATAATAATAAAATTTCTACCTAAATAAATGCTTTTGCTATTCTGTACATTACGTGTTGTTAAAGTTAATAGTATTCTTAGATCTGCTTGACAATGTCATATATTCTCCTTTTTCTATGAAAGTGTAATGTTGCTAGGCGACCAGCCTGCTAACTAAACGTTAGCTAAATACTCTCTGGGTTCTAGACTCAAACATGCTGTAATTCAGTCTTTAGAATTAATGTGTCCAACTTATGATACAGTAAAATCAACACCACTGTGAACATTTGAACACACTGTCAGACTCAGATCCACCTTTTTCACTCAATGATGTTCTGATGAACTTACTGCAGCACTGCCAACAGTAGTTGTTGATGTAACTCACTTTCCTTTACACAGGAGATCTGATCTTTAGATAATGGTGTATTTATTTAATTCAGCCTCTGTTGATCATCATAACTTCATAGCATTTATTCAGACATTCTCAACACAGACACATGGTGATACAGGACTGTGGACCAGAACATGTTATCAGGAGGATACAAATGATTTCAGCCTGTCTCACTGTGCCTGATAGAAAATGTATCCCCCTCTATAATCCTCAGGTGATGGACTAACATCATCTGCTTTATTTTGTACACATTTATCATCATTCATAATAAAACTTGTGAATTAGAACTAGTTTTATCAAACACAGCTAAAGTTATGGAGGACAGACAGACTTAAAAATGAGCTCCACTTGTGCCAGGCTTTTCAGCATGATGTAAGAACTTTATGTCCTTGTCATGCGAACTACAAAATGCTGTTTGTGAACGCAGGCTGGATCTACAAATAGGACAGTACATTTTACTGTGTAAATAAAAAATAATAAATCATGCTAATGGTGGCCCTTCCTAGATGTATAATTACCACTTAGGCTAACATGGATGGTAAGGTGGGGGAAAATAACACATTTGCTGACCTATCATAATTGGGAATGTATATTGATAAAAATAAAGTATTGTTTACTAGTATGCTATTTATCTTTCATTATGCCGTGGTCAATAAAAGTAATGTAGATGAATTAACTAGGTTATAATGTAAAGTGAGAGAGCATCACTCCTGAGTAATTATTTAAATCATTATTAGATAATCAAAGATTTTCAATATGGACTGTTTTTGTAACAGTGAAAATGAATTATATCAATTCAAATCAATTTACTTACACTTCATTAAATTCTCCCAATAGATCTTTCTCACAACTTCCGTATTTTGTACCGGAAATACCCAATTGTTGAGGAAACCTACTTCCTGTTGTGGTCATGGCAACGGGTAAACAACAGTAGCGTATCAGGCTGTTGTTGTAATGGCCAAAAGCAGCCTTATCTATCGTTCCACTTCTTCCCTGTTAATGGTGAACATAGACGAACATGGGTTTATGCTATTGGGTGGAATGAAGGACCAACTGTTACTATTAAAAAGGGGAGTACTATGTCAGCAGACACTTCACACCTTAACGATCACTGCTTGAAACCTGAGTCTGTCTTTAACCTTTTTCCTTGGAGTGATCACAACTCTAATACATGAAAACATTTAAAAGTGAGTCTAAAGTTATTCTAAGAAGAGACAGCAGTGGTCAGAGGAGGAGAACATGGTTTCCTGATACTGTGGGTGTCTGAATAGATTCAGGGGAAAAAGAGCGGAGCCCCGCGGACTATATTTCACCCTGTTGTTAGTCTAGTACGATACGCTTGCTACGCTTCCCTCATCATTATTATGAACGTTACATCTCACGTGGTGCAGGCTAGCTTGTTAGCTGCTGGTTAGCTAGGAAACAATAATGATCCTGAAAGCAATAATATTTAATTGACTTGTATTCAGAACTTCCCTTATTGTTACACAATGACCATGTAATAATATCAGTTTGAATCAGTTTGTGCTTATGCTAAAACAATGTCGGACTCCGTAATTTTCTCTGGTCCCTTACCAAATCTGACCAGTGATGACATGTATAGCCGCATGTCATCATTTAACCGCTGGCTATCGAGGTGGTGTCCAGAAAACGAGGTGGGCTTCATTGATAATTGGAGATCCTTCTGGGGAAAACCGAACCTGATAGGAAGAGATGGAATCCATCCTACTTTGGAGGGAGCATCTCTACTATCAGAAAACATGGCACATTTATGACATCTCATGAATGAGACCATGTTACAGAGGGGGAGTCCTCCACGCCCCTCTGCGCTTGCCTTAGGACAGTTTCCCTCCCATTGCTATCAGGATAGCTGTGTTCATCGCCGTGACAACTGTTGTGATGGTGATGAATATTATTTTATGGAGACGGTGTCAGTCCCCCGACCCATATTTCACAATGATTTTAACATAAAATCAAATAAAAGAGCTATCAATTATAAAAATCTGAAAAAAATTAAAATCTCAAATCTAGAAACACCAAAACATAAAACCATTAGATGTGCTCTATTAAATATTAGATCACTGAGATCCAAATCTCTACTAGTAAATGACCTTATCTCAGAAAATAACTTTGATTTATTCTGTTTAACTGAAACATGGCTGTATCAAGATGAATATGTTAGTTTAAATGAAGCCACTCCTCCCAGTCATTTAAATACTCATATGCCACGAGACATAGGCCGTGGAGGTGGTGTAGCAGCTATTTATCATTCCTCTCTCCTAATCTATCCTAAACCAAAGGCCAGTTACACTTCCTTTGAAAGCCTGGTTCTAAATTTATCTCATATCGAATCAAAAACCTGCCAGCCAGTCTTATTTGCGATAATTTACCGTCCTCCAGGCCCTTATTCTGAATTTCTATCAGAATTCTCTGAGTTTATATCAAACTTAGTCCTCAGTTCTGATAAAATACTGATAGTAGGAGATTTTAATATCCATGTGGACAAAGATAGTGATAGCCTGAGCTCAGCCTTTATGTCCCTAATAGACTCAGTTGGCTTTTTTCAAACTATTAATGAAGCTACTCATCGTTTAAATCATACTCTTGATCTTGTTCTAACATATGGCCTTGATATTAATGAACTAAAAGTCTACCCTGAAAATCCTCTGCTATCAGATCACTTTTTAATATCTTTTAACATTATCCTAGAGGATCTCGCACTGTGCAATAAAATAGTTACAAGTAGAAATCTATCCAACAGTGCTGTGGCTAAATTTAAAGAGGCCATTCCTGCTGCCTTAAACTCAGTGCACCATCCAATAAATAACTATGATATTAATTATAACCCCTCTCAACTGGATCTGCTTGTCGATAGCTCTGCTAGTCTACTAAAATCCACCTTGGACTCAATTGCCCCATTGAGGGAAAAAACTATTAAACGTCAGAGGAAAGCTCCGTGGTTTAGCTCTGAAACTCACACACTCAAACAGACAACCCGTAAATTAGAGAGAATGTGGCGCTCCAATAAAACAGAGGAGTCACGAATACTTTGGCAAGAAAGCCATAGTAAATACATGACAGCCTTACGACATAGTCGATCTACATACTATTCCTCACTAATTGAAGAAAATAAAAATAATCCGAGGTACCTTTTCAGCACTGTAGCCAGGCTAACACAAAGTCAGAGCTCTATTGAGCCCATGATTCCTCTAGCCCTCAGCTGTGAGGACTTTATGACATTTTTTAACGATAAAATTCACAAGATTAGAGATAAAATTAGCCACTCCCTGCCTTCACCTGGGCCTGCTGTACCATTAAATGTAAATAGGCCTAACCTAAACTGTTTCACACATATAGGACTTCAGGAACTTAACTCTATTATTTCATCCTCCAAACCATCGACCTGCCTTTCAGATCCGATCCCAACTAAGCTGTTTAAAGAAGTTGTTCCCCTAGTCTGCCCATCTTTGTTGGAGACAATAAATATATCCCTATCAATAGGCTACGTGCCACAGTCCTTTAAAGTAGCTGTAATCAAACCCCTTCTCAAAAAACCTACTCTTGATTCCAGCACTTTAGCAAACTACAGGCCTATATCTAATCTTCCTTTTATTTCAAAGATTCTTGAGAAAGTTGTGGCAGCTCAGCTCTGTGAATTTCTTCAAAACAACAGCCTGTTCGAGGACTTCCAGTCAGGCTTTAGAGCTCAACACAGCACAGAGACTGCTTTAGTTAAAGTAACTAATGATCTACTCTGGGCTTCAGATGAAGGACGACTCTCAGTGCTGGTTTTATTAGATCTTAGTGCAGCTTTTGACACTATAGATCACTATATTCTACTAGAGAGATTAGAGAAATTACTTGGAATCACAGGGACTGCCCTAAACTGGTTTAAGTCCTACCTATCTGATAGGCACCAGTTTGTACACGTGAATAATAAGTCTTCTGTGTACACTAAAGTAAGCTACGGGGTTCCTCAGGGCTCTGTGCTAGGTCCAATCCTCTTCTGTATCTATATGATCCCCCTTGGTAATGTTATGAGAAAATACTCTGTTAACTTCCACTGCTATGCTGATGATACCCAACTGTATGTATCAATGAAGTCAGGTGAGACAAATCAGCTATCTAAACTTGAGGCCTGTCTAAAGGACATTAGGGCCTGGATGGACCAAAATTTTCTTCTTCTCAACTCAGACAAGACTGAGGTCATTGTACTGGGCCCGCGACACCTTAGAGAAACCTATGCTAGCCTAACTGCCCTAGATGGCATTACTCTGGCACAAAGCACAACTGTTAGAAACCTTGGGGTTCTATTTGATCAGGACTTATCCTTCAACTCTCACATAAAACAAACTTCAAGAACTGCTTTCTTTCATCTCCGTAACATTGCTAAAATCAGATCTATCCTGTCTCAGGGCGACGCCGAAAAACTAGTCCATGCTTTTGTTACCTCTAGACTGGATTATTGTAATTCTCTTTTAGCAGGCTGCCCGAGCAAGTCGCTTAAGACACTTCAGCTGGTTCAAAATGCTGCAGCACGTGTACTGACTAAAACTAGGAGAAGAGATCACATTACTCCTGTATTAGCCTCTCTGCATTGGCTTCCCATAAAATATAGAATAGAATTCAAGATTCTTCTTCTCACTTATAAAGCCCTAAATGGACAGGCACCAGTCTATCTCAAGGAGCTTGTAGTGCCATACAATCCCCCCAGAACACTACGCTCTCAAAATGCTGGACTACTCGTTGTTCCATTCATCTCTAAAAGTAGTATAGGAGGAAGAGCTTTCAGTTATCAGGCCCCACTTCTCTGGAACCATCTACCAACCACGGTTCGGGGGGCAGACACCCTCTCTACCTTTAAGGTTAGGCTCAAAACATTCCTCTTTGATAAAGCTTTTAGTTAGGAACCAGCTCATAGCTCATAATTAAGATGCAATAGGCATAGACTGCCGGGGGGGGGGGGTCTGGCATGCTCGGTTGGAGAGAGGTTGGAGAGGGCGTTAAGAGAGAGGTCATTTAGGTTAGAGAGGGACCGGAGAGGGTCCCATTCCTCTTTCAAACACTCCCTCTATGTCTGCTTACTCCCTTGTGTGTTTGCTCCTGTACTCCTTCTGGCTTTTGTCTTGCAGGTCCGTGGGATCCTCAGTGTGGAGTTACAGAGACTCAGCGGCTCTGTCTCCACCCTTTTCTCTGCACACACCCAACACAGCATAACGTGGATGGCTGTTCATCATAGGAATGGGATCCACACAAGGTTCCTGCTGCTTAACAGAAGGTTTTCCTTGCCGCCATGATGAATTCATGTTGGGTGTGGGATACATATGTATGTGTATATACGTATATATGCATATGTGTGTATCCATAAAATGAAGAGTCCGTCCTTAAGACTGCTCTACTGTAAAGTGCCTTGAGATACCATTGGTTATGATTTGGCGCTATACAAATAAAGATTGATTGATTGATTGAATATTACTGAACTATGTGTAAACAATGTTTCTGATCATTTCAGAGTTTTTTTACATAGATTTGGAGCCAATGTTTAATCTGTAGCTCAGCTCGTCTTCATTTCAGAACAAATACAGTAAGATTTATTCATTCTATGCAAACATCAACATGTACAATATTATATGTTGGTCCATCCTGAAATATCATTATACACCATTTACTTTATAATAATAATAATAATAATAATAATAATAATAATACATTTTATTTAAAAGTGCTTTTTGGACACTCAAAGACACTTTACAGCATAAAGACAAAGACAAAGTAGATTGATTGAAGATGACTGAGAGAAAAGAAATGAATGAGTGGGAGGTTAAATATTAAAAAGTGAGTAAAACAGGTGAGTTTTGTACGGAAGAGGATATTTTTCTTTTCTCACCAGGTCCACAGTGATGTCATCATCTTTTTTGTACTTCAAAAATAAGTCCATTGGGGATCAACGTGCCTACTCCAGTTTTACTTCCTCAGTAAATATATTGCAAGTTGTATTTTAGGCTTTCTTTCAGCAACAAAGAAATAGTCTCAATCTTAGCACACAATGATCATATAGTTATAAGTGTTCGGACTCTTAAAAGAATTTGTAAAAGACTTTGTTTATTTAGAAAAAAGAACCAAACAGACTTGGAGGAAGTTCTGGCTTTTGTTCAACATGAAATCATGACAAGCGGTCAGATGCAAGGTTATCGTTGGCTACATCTTCATGCTGTTCAGCAAGGTTTTGTTGTTTCACAGGATACCGTTAGACGCATTATTAAATTACTTGATCTGATTGGCGTGGAATTAAGACGAGCTCGACGCTTCAGAAGATGCCAGTACAGCTGCAGAGGACCAAATGCACTTTGGCACATGGATGGTTATGACAAACTGAAACCCTATGGCATTGCCATCAATGGCTGCATGGATGGATTTAGCAGCAACGTGTTATGGATGGAAGCCTATACAACAAACAATGATCCTAAAGTGATAGCAGGCTATTTCATGAAAACTGTTTCACTTGTCAGTGGATGTCCAGAGAGAATACGAGCTGACAGGGGAACAGAAAATGGGGCTGTGGAGGAAAGCAATTATATTTAATTGACTTGTATTCAGAACTTCCCTTATTGTTACACACGCTGTGGAGGAAATGCAACTTTTTTTGAGGAGAAATCACACAGACAGTTTTGCGGGGGAGAAGAGTTTCCTTTCTAGAAGAAGTACAGCAAACCAACGCATTGAAGGATGGTGGAGCACCCTTCAGAAACAATGTGTTCAGTTCTGGATGAATGTGTTTCAAACTTTGGTGGATGATGGTCACTTTACTGGAGACTTTTTGGACAAAAGTCTTATCCAGTTCTGTTTTATTAATCTTGTTCAGGTAAATATTTGTCACTCTTACGAAGTGTATTTGCCAATAGAAGTGCTTTTCAATGTTAATAATAAAAATGATTATTATTGTTATTAATACTTTTACAGGTTGTGTATTTAATAGTGATGCACCTAAAAAGCAGACCGAAACAGGATGTTGTCTGTATTTCAATAAATCTGAGCAGTACAGAGTTTTCTAAGCAGAGTTGATGGAACATGTCAGTATGATTTATGTTTCTGTGTCATGTAGACAGTGTCGTTACGTACGTGTAGCCCTAACATGGCAGCCTGATGGCATTTGGTTTCAGAGTCTGTCAGCGCACGTTTCTCAAAGATCTTCTGGACTTGATCACGACTGCACTGCAAAAAGTGGATTCTAAGCAAGCAAAAAAATTCTTAATTTAAGAAATAAATTCTTATTTTTTCCCTAAAAATTAAAAATGTCTTGTCAAGCAAAATTTTCTTGAAAAAGAATTTCTTATTTTAGGAAATAAAATCTAGACATTTCTTGTCCAGATATATTTGCTAAAAAACCTGCTATTTTTTCTTGTAACAAGAAAGAAAGACTTTTTGAATCTTCTTCAGCATTAGACAAATAATATTTTTTCTTATTTTAAGAAAAAATGAGATCACAACAATTCTTAATTTAAGAACTGATTCTCACAGATAGATTAATACATTCCATTCTTTATTTTTACACTCAAAATGAAAGTGTATCATTTCCATAACTAATAACATTGTTCTGCCATTACAACACTTGCAACAAGATAAAGAGGAGATCTGGTAAACTAACAACAATCCCCTACTGTAAAGGTCTAATCCACAGGGTTAGCAGGTTTCATACATAAGACCCCATCTAGACAGATTTTGTTTTTTTGCAAAGGATT
This sequence comes from Gouania willdenowi, assembly GCF_900634775.1. Classification (NCBI taxonomy): domain Eukaryota; kingdom Metazoa; phylum Chordata; class Actinopteri; order Blenniiformes; family Gobiesocidae; genus Gouania; species Gouania willdenowi. The sequence continues at coordinate 21,296,021 of NC_041050.1, forward strand.
TTAAACAGACAGTCTCTACAATTAACTAGTTACAACAGTTCAAATTGTGACCTTGATTTGATTGCAATACAATTTGCAGCCTTTGTAACATACATTATGCAAAAACATCAGACGAGACTGTGAAATTCAATCACATCTCGAGATCATATTTTAGAGGGACATATCTCACATCATTATGTGTGTAGGGCTTCCGTGCCCCAGCACGTTTGACACCTATAGTCTGGATTGTTTACCTATTCTCAGTGAAATTGTGCTGTTCCTGTACCTGGTTGCAGAACACTTTGTTGGCAGTTTCTGTATTCAGTAGACATTATAAATGTATCAAACACTAGCCTACGCCTTAATATTGTTGTCTTTATTATAATAAATAATTAGTTATTATAACATAAGCACCACTGTTTGGCTCAGTGTAACACCCAACGTAATTTAGTTTTGCCTTAATTTATTCATCTTTTTTAATCTGTTTTCCGAAGTAATTTTTATAAAAACTGTTTTCCGAATTATGATTTTTTAAATCCGTTTTTCAAATTATTATAATTTTTAAAATCCATTTTCCAAATTAGTTTTTTAAAATCCGTTTCCGGAAATATTTTTTGAAATTCGTTTTCTGAATTATTTTTTTTCAAAATCTATTTTCCAAATTATTATTATTTTTTAAATCCATTTTCCAAATTATTTTTTTCAAATCTGTTTTCCGAATTTTTTTTTTTTTTTTAAATCCGTTTTCCAAATTATTATTATTTTTAATCCGTTTTCTAAATTATGATTTGGTCAAAGTTTATCACAATGGCGTCATCCACAGTGCTGGATATTCATCCGTTTGTTGACTTTTAATTTTCAAGTTAAAATATAAAGATATTAATGATTTGCAGTCGGCACAACTTTAACATGAGTGACGGACAGGTAAAGAGGATACTTTAGTTCTAGAGGACAGTGTCTATGAAAAGAACTAAATAAAATCTAATGCATTAATATTATTATTATCCATCGGTATCTGTGAAGTTACCGTAGTATTGTATTTGTTGTTAATGAATTCAACCAGGACTCTAAGTTATGCTTTATGACGACTGTGTCCTCTAGAACTAAAGTATCCTCTTTACCTGTCCGTCACTCATGTTAAAGTTGTGCCAATTAGCAAACAAATCATTAATATCTTTATATTTTAACTCACTTTCAAAGTTAAAATCAATAAACAGATGAATATCCAGCACTGTGGATGATGTCATTGTGATAAACTCTGACTCAGTCTCTGTAACTCACAGTGTGAGATAATAAGTAAGTTGCACTACGAAATAATTAAATCACAATGCGAGATACATTTTTTTTTATCCATGTCACCTCCAGGGCTCCGTATGTAGTTGTGAATATTTTTTAGACAAATCTCTTTCATAGAATGAATGGAGCTTTTTTAGCTTGTGTTGGTTAAAGCTGTTTATAAATCACCACCAGAAAATGACATTATTTTTACTAAATAGTTTCTTTGTGCAATAACTCTGTGAACTGCAATTGTTTAAATTCATATGTGTTCATTACTGCAATTTTAGTAATATTATGTTAAATCTGGAAGTTTTGCATCTTTTTACAAAATATGAATATCAAAAGTAAAACATTTAAGTCACAAGTATTTAAACTAAAAATAATCTTTGATGAGTCAACCCACCACTATCTATCTATCTATCTTTAAACCTGTTACTATGACATATATTTACATGTTTATGTTCTTTTATATGTGTATGTGAAACATTTTTATCAAAAGTAAAAAAAATGTAGAAAAAGTAATTTTGCTCAAGGTTTTCTCCTTATTTAAAGCATTTTTGTGCATATGGTGAAGACCAATATGCAAGTGTTAAGAATGATTCTGATAATAATAATAATAATAATAATAATAATAATAATAATAATAATATAACAGTAATGTAAATGTCAGTTACGTGGTATTAAAAATATTATGGTTCACCAAAAGGCCAGAGAGCCTAGAGTCGCCACTGCCCGTCATTCTTTGGTTATTTCGTTTCAAAATCAAATTAAAAAATAGAAATAAATGATTTTTTTTTTTTTAGTTTCATTTTTTTAGACCAGAATCAGGAAAACAGAAAAACCAAATACAAAAAAAATGGTCATAATAACAATGGTAACATATTATATCGTTTTGTTTGTTTGTCTTTTTTACAAAGTGCAGTTGATTCTATATCTATACCATAAAAAATCTGTGACTACAGGTGACAGATAGAACACATTTTTGCTGAGGTACGTCATTAATTGTTAAATATCCCCACACAGCCCCGACACCAGGTGAAAACGAAAGAGGACATGTCGAAAACCAGACATATGGTCACCATACATGTCATCAATGAAATTTTGACTTTCATTTGCCAAAATTTTAAAAAAAAAAACAAAAACAAAAAAAACAATTTTTACAAGAATTATTTGCTTATAGTCAGTATAATTCACTTATTATTGTGATGTAGCAAGTAATTCATTCTAATATTTATCCATTTCTGCTTATTTTAACCCTTCAGAATACTTATCATGATGTTTTTGGATTTTGCACCATTGTTGTTATTGTTCCCTTGAGACAATTACAATATACCTGTAGGTGTTATATTGTATAATAGTGCATTATTCTAAATGTTAAAATAGTTTCTATTTTTTTCAATGGTTCGTTGTGTCGCAGAATTGCATTGTTTTGTTTTGATATTTAAAATACAGAACACTTTGTTGGCATAGTACCGACCTTCCCTTCAAGACAATGATAACAACACATAGTCTCTGATTTTCCAAGTTTGCAGAAAACGGGAAAACAAGAAAATAACTTCCTGAGAATTATTTACACAGTTTTGCCAGATTTTCCCAATTAAAGGGATGTTAAATGTTAAAGGTGATAAATATACTTCCTGCACTAGTAACCTCACAAGTTCATTACTTTGCACTTGATCTGGTGACATGTCGGTAACCACGGTGATGTGGTTGAGTGAGAGTGCACAGAGCTTCTCGATCAGCTTCTGAACGTGTGCACTGGGCCAGTGGTTTTCTTCTGTAATCAGCCGTTGAATAGAGCAAGTTTTACACAAATCACCAGTTTCAGAGCAAAAAGCTGAGAAAAACAGGCTTTTTCTAAAAAAAAATATCTCTCAGTGACTTTGAAGCAATTTCTTTTGCTTTATTGAAAATTATAACATCTGAACATTGGTATCCTTTGGCTTTTATTTATCAAAAAAACAACATTTGGCTCCAAAACTAAGCCCATTTATTGCAATTTTACCATGTAGTGTTAATAAGTGCCAGTTAAGTCAACTAACTAACTACTAACAAATATTATATAATTTCTAGGGTGAGCCTATTTGCTATGGTAACCTAGAAACCTGTGTGTGTATGTGTTTGACAAACACTGGAATTATGTTTTTAGCAGCTGAGAAAATTAATTTATCTTGGGCTTAATAAAGTATTTCTATTCTATATCAAAATATTGTGCTGTTGACATTATTAGAATTGTCACAGTGATGATCAGAGACCAGAGAGTGTTTAAAGTCCACAACACTTCAGAGCACAAGCACTGAGATGTACCACAATATTTAATGCTACAATTTCTCTAATTTAATCCCATTTTTCTCAAATGTAAAGCTTTTAAGGCCTTAGATTTGGTTACATCACATTTAATACTTTACCTTTTTAAGGATTTAAAGACCATCTACCCTGGTTTGTGTGTGCACGTGTGCAGTGCTTGATTCTGATCACACCGCTTACGTCTACTCCGCTGGCGGAGTACGAGGCTCTACAGGCTGCTGGGTGTAGCCGCTGTAGCAATCTGAAGCTAGAGTTGCCGCATCTATCGGACTATAACTGTTTGATTTACATAAATCTAAGATTACCTGATGGTCGTGTACTATTTTAGAGTAATTACGCTGCAGGTTCACTGATAAATTATTAGAACTGACTGAGTTATCTGCTGTTTTATATTCATGCTAACGCTAACCTCTGCAGCTGACAGACACACAGCCAAATACACATGCATATGTCAATATATCAAGGCTGGAAAATTTCCGCGTTCATTTTAATTTATCGTCTGGTTAATTTATGTATTTATTGATAATCGGCCCAGGTCTAAATTAGCGCTACATTACCTTGTTTCAGCGACACTTGTATAAACAGCATGTGGATGCTTTTGGTTCAGATGCTGCATCATTGAAGTCGTACTGCTGTGGTATGACAGGTATTGTTTACAGTAAACACATGATTGAACCTTGTTTTCTTCATTTTTGAGGATGTAATGATCCCAGACTTTAGACGTTCTCTGTCGTTTACTCTCCGCCATGGCGCTAAACTAAATGCAGAATGTTTGTCACGCATTTATGACGCGCTAGCGGTGCGTGGTTCCTGCTCGTATAGTGACAATTGACAAAAAAATCATGAAATATGGTGAAAAGAGATTAAAAGTTACAATAATGGGTTAACATTTGTGACACACGCTTGCCAACCTTGAGACTTCAAAATTAGGGAGATTTTCAAAAGAGCGGGGGGGGGGGGTAGTTTGCTTTTGAAAGAGAAAATTAAATAATTCAATTTCACAGTGTTCTTTTATTTGAAAAACACATTTAAAGTAAAGAACAAATTCCACAGTACCAGTGCAAATGGTAAATGGTGGTAGTAGTAGAATAAATAAAATAAATAACATTTAATTAAACAAAAAAGGCATACATTGCATAAATTATCCATCAAAATAAATAAAAATAAAAATAATCAACAAAAGGAAAATTAAACATAGCCTATACAACAATGGCTATAACCATAACAAATACTTCCCTACACATGGTTGTATTTGAAGGTACAATGCTTCGCAGCCAGTAACACAGCTCTTGAAGGAGTGAAGGTATGGGCAGGACCTTCAAAATTTAATTTGCAGGAAAGGAGTGCGTTAAGGGTTGAATTGTCCATCCTTGTTCTATTCTCTGTCACTATCTTTCTAACCATGCTGAACACCCTCTCTGATGATGCATTGCTGTGGGGCACGCACAAAAGTGCCTTCATCAAATGTACCAGAGTCTGGAATCTTCCATCTCTCCCTCGCTTGGCCCAAAACCTGTCGATCCTTGCTTCCTGAGGAAGATCTGCGTTGCAGCAGCCTTGTGCTTCTCTGACCGTTGATGACTCGTGATGTCCGTTCGGCCACTGTGTTCAATCTAGAAGTTTGACCTACACACATTGCAGGCCGCATAACCCTTCCCTTTTGAGCTGTCCTGAATGAAGTTAAATTGTTTTTTCCAGTCATTTTGGAATTTGCAGCCATATTTCTTCTTCTTACATGCCGCTATGTCTCTTCTCTTCTTATGCGGTGTAATCGTTATTATTGTCCGGCCGTAAACGACGCTCAGTGAAGGATGGTCCGCCTGGACAATGTCAGGGCGGAAATAGGGAGAAAATCGGGAGAATGGTGGCCCTGGGAGATTTTCGGGAGGTACAATGAAATTCGGGATTCTCCCGGAAAAATCGGGAGGGTTGGCAAGAATGATGTGACATTAGGTGGAAAAGTGGTGGAAAGGGTTTATAAGTGCTGAAAATGTCTGGAATGTGGAAAAAATGTGCAGAAAAGGCATTGAAATGTGATGTAGAAAAGCCAGAAATAGAAATAATGTTGCAAAAATGCATTAAAAGGAGCAAAAATATGGCAAGAAAAAGTGATGAACCATGTTAAAAATATGGATAGTTTGGTTTAGTTGTAGAAAAAGGATAAAAATAAGCAAAAATGGGCTGAAATTGTTCAGAAAATATTCTTAGTTTCTTGAAGATATCTGGTGAACTCCTCACAGTGTCCCATGACCCCAAATGGGGTTTTGACCCCAAGGTTGAGAACCCTTGCTTATTATCAGAGCAGTGAACTCCATTAGCCTGTAAACATATTATGGAGTTAATGCAATGGTCATTTAAAAAATAATTCATGTTTTCTCTGTCCTTTTTACTTGCTCTTGCGGGCCGAAATGGATACTCGAAAGGGCCGGATTTGGCCCCCAGGACTGGAGTTTGACACATGTGCTTTTAAGTGTTGCTTCACTACGTCGGTTTTCCTTTTTCCTCTTGCTTTGCCATGTAACTGTTGTGCTAACGCTGCAATGGCCACTTTTCCTGCTAGAAAGTCCACCATTGCACTTGTTTTTCTACAGGAAGGACGTGAACACGCATCTACTTTAGTAAAAAGATCTCTGATTGGCTGGAAAGTAGCGTCTTGCCCCTTGTTTTTCTAAAGCTCAGATACAGAGCAATGAGAGAGAGCAGAGGTCCATCCAAAGGTTAGGATGGATTTATGACCAAATTAAGTAACAAAAAAGTACATACTGCAGCTTTAAGTTTATGTATTTTAAACCTGCTGGAAGTGTGTTAATTGGGTGACTTCGATTTATTTTAGTTTTCATTTAATTTCTGATTGTCAATGTTGTGAATGGGTGAGTTTTTGTATATTTAGTTAAAACATTGTGCTGACCTCATAGTTTCTCTGTGTTACCAGGTGAGGATGGAGGACAATTACACAGTCAGATTCATGAAGCTGTCTGCTGACTTCAACAGTGGAGTAAAAGTCAAGATCAGAGAGTTTGTGTTGTATGACAACAGTGAGCGTCAGACATGGGACTGTCTACTGATGCTTCCCAACACCCCAACAATGGCCCTCAGGTCAGTAGTGGAGACATCAACTGATCAGTGGGAGAAGTAGAGCTCAAACTAATGCACACTGTTGGTCAGAACGTTAAAAAATTATTTCTAAAGGATTCATTTAGAAGGTTAATGATAGAGGATTAGATTAAAGTGAAACAGTCTCTCTTCATTGATAATTCATCATGTAACCAGTAAAAAGAGGACTGACTCAAGCTGGTGAATCAACAGAATTTATCAATAGCTGATTACACGTACGACTTAAGATAAAATATAAACCACCTCAAACATTTTTAGCAAAACTTAAGAGAGAAGAGTTACCGAAACAGGCAGGACTGTATTTATTCATCTTTTTACTTTTTAGTGACTTTAACCATCCTCCATCTTTTTTTTGTGCAAAATAAACCCTGGTTAGTGTCCAGCAGGCTCAAAGCCATTCTGCTGAATCATCAGTATTTTAAACAGGATGGAGGTGTCAGCTTCTGTTTAGTTTGTGTTTAGTCCTTGTGTTCTGAGTCTTTGTTTTTTCTGTTTTCTACACTGTAAACCTGTAAACACACTGAACTAAAAAAATATTGTGTAACAGATTACACAATAATATTTGACTGATGTTTTTAAATGTTTTATTTTGGCATAAAATAAAAATTAGATTTATAGTTGCCTTAAATTATCTCAATGTTATCTTAAAAATATTGATTTTCCTCAACTTATAATTAGTGAGTAAATTACTCAAAATTTTCAATATTTTTCAACTCATAATGTGGGGAAATATACTCAAAATTTTCTATATTTTTTAACTCATATAATGTGGGAAATAAACTCAAAATGTTCAATATTGTACAACTTATGTGGGACATGCACTTACAATTAATTCCAAACTATAATTTTGTAGTGGGCCGACATCAGTATTTCAATCAGCTAATGTTAGAAAACAAAAGTGACACCACAGTGACAACTTAACAACGTTTTTTATTCAACACTGTGCTTTTTAAAAGACACAAATCAAAGAAGTTCAGTCAAAACAAAGTGCTTGTCATAAACACAGAGGGTAGATTCAGTATTTTTGGTCTCCATCTCACATTCATCTCACTCAGTAAATATTATCACTCACAAAGGATTCACAATAAAATTAAATAAGATTCAAACTATATTCCATCCTAAACAGCATTGACAACAATCAGAAAGTGGAGCCATTTAACACTTTTTAAAAACATTTTGGCACTTACTGTACCTTGAAGGCTGCAACTCCAATAAAATAAAAAATAAAACATTCAAATAAACTAGTTTTCCACTGTACCGTACTTCAACTAGCATCATCAAGGTAGTGCATCAAGGTAGGTTATGTAACAAAACATTAAATATGTATCGTGCATGAATTGAACAGTCGTTTTCTACAAGTTATTCAGTCTAAAAACTACATTAACATTTATCTTTTTACAATCAATGTATAAAATCTGAGGTAGAACAGGCAAACTGTGTGACATCTTAAATCTGAGGTAAAGAGGCAAATGATTACTTATTTGTAAAGACTGGAACAAAAACAAAAAAACTTCCTCAATACTCAGCTCAACAAACAGTCCATTCTGAGTGATTCACTCATTGAACAAATCATTGTTCAGCACCAGTAGACGCCCTTTCAGTGGTTTGTTGTCCTCAAGACACATCACAACTTGTTGGATAAATGTGAATGTAAGCTGGAGATTCTTTGGGTACTGTAGGTCTAGTGCATAGATGTACCCAAAGAGCAGGAGAAATGAGTCAGCCAGATTTGTGGGACCACTCACAAGTATTTCATCCTCCACGACAATACAGATGCTCTCAGGGCTGAAGAGGGACACATCAGTATATAGTTTTACAGCAGAAGGAGAATTTAGATGTGTTTAGATGAGCTCTCACTCCCTGACAAGAACTGAATCGAACAGTAGCCGACCGCTTTTCATCAGTCCATCATTTATATTCTCCGGCCACACAGCAAATATCAGAATCGCCTTCCAGCAGCCGGACTGAGAAATAACACAATTTGGCTTTCTTTATTTCCTACAGATAGCTACAAAAGTGGCAATTAGTTTAGGGCCCTATAAAATCCACGTTAACGGAATCAACCAATAAAAACGGTTTAACGGGGAAATGGACAAAATCGGCATGAAACGCCGTCACCGTGGGGCAAAGAACGTTTTTTATGGGGAAGTTTTTCTGGGGACCGCTTGTAGGTGCACCGCCCTCTCTCCTCCTGTCCTGACTGCATTAAACTCTGCCTAAATCACCACAAACACTGTCTAAAAAGCAACGCAAATCATCACTGGCTCCTAACTACAGAGCCTCCAGTGCACGTTAACTTTGCTGTGGTGGGGAGTGGTGGCCTAGTGGTTAAGGACGCTGGGCTTGTAATCGGAGGGTTTAATCTTAATCTTAATCTGTGCCTGTGAAGCTCCGCCCGTTTTTCGTGTAGCGCAGCGGCGCTCTGTGAAAACGTGATCAGCTATAATCATCTTCACTTGCGCAGTGTTCGAACTGTTGTGCCAGGTTAACTAAGAATAACTCAGTCCGTGTTGTCTTTTAGTTCTTTTTATTACAACCTTTTGTCCGTGTCTTGTAGGTAAACATTCACAGTCAGCAAGCTACCTCAAGTACAACAGTTTCAGTGGGAATTTCCGGTTTACAAAATAAAAGTCCGCTATTAGAATGTTACATACTACCAACTCATCAGAGCTACAGTAAAATGCATGTTGAAATAATGAATTAATAAACAATTCATTAATGAAAATCAAAGTTTATACTTGACTTATTTTTTTTTTATTCATTGTTTTGTTGTTTTCCTTAAAAAATGTTTTGTTTTCTTTTGTTTTTTAACTTCAGTGTATTGCATGGTGTTACTTTCGCCCTGACTAGGGGACAAAAGTAACAAAGTGCAACATCTAGTCAACGTCAAATTCCACATTACACAGAAAATTATTTAAATTAGGTTAATTTAAACTAAGTTGATTTGAACTTAATCATTAAATCTGATCAGATTCAGTAAATCTGATCAGGTTGAGAGGAAATCAGGTGACATTAATGCTGTTCTCATACTTTTTACATGTTCATACATGTTCTCATCGTTATATATGGGGAGTGGTGGTGGTGTTGAGCAAGTCCCTTAACCCCAAACTGCTCCCCAGGCGCCGCAAAATGGCTGCCCACTTCTCCTCAGGGATGGGTTAAATGCAGAGGACGAATTCCACTAATGTACTAACATTACATGGCCAATTAAAGGCGAAATCCCCGATTTAATCTTTTTAATCTTAATATGACATTTAAATAATTCAAAAGGAGCGGCCATAATAACCCATGTCACTGCAACTTATTTCTACCTTATAATTGTATGTACTTTATTTTTGACAAACATTTTATTTTAATTATGAGTTTTTTTTATTTATTAGTATTTATTTAGTTTTTACTTTGTTTGATATGTGAATTAAAAACAAAGTAAGGAGCCATAATGAGACTGTTTTATATTTAATTTTCAGGCAATTTAAATTGAATAAAATAGCATAAAATAAAATAAAACATTGGACAACATTCAAACTATTCCTCAAATGCTAATAATAACCAATGAGGGACTAACAAAGAACCCCCCCCAACACACACACACACACTCACACGTGTAAACAAACATAACACAGAACTCTGTTGTCATGACAACTCTGTTTACATCACTCCTTGTAACAGCCAATAGAAAAAGAGTTCTCTCCTGCTTTCATGTTCTAAAGCTCTTTCATCTTCTCATAGAGCTCACAGTGTTCACTCATGTTCCAATATAAGCAGTTCTTCAGCATCTTTTCTCCATTGATCACTATTTCTTTGACATTACCTTGACTCATTTACTTTTGTTCATTATTATCTGTATATTTCCTTCACTGAGTGTATTTTTCTGAGCATCGATGGAGCTTTTTCAAGAAGGCACCTATCGTCCCATCGCGGTGCTGTTCGACACTCCTGTTTATAGACTGATTTTTCAGAACTGTTGGCATATGCCCTCCTACAAAGTTCATGTAGCTATGGTGGCTGAACTCCTGAGGTTACAGAAGGAGAACCAACTTCTGTCTGAGGTGACTCCTGAAGACATGGCTCGACACCTCCATGTAATGAGCAAACGCAGTCTTGATGATGATGAGGTTAGGATGCTTCTCAGCATGGCGAGGGAGGTCAACAACAGCATGAGGATGAGGGATATTCAGCTGGATGCTCAAAGGCTGATCAGCGCTCCAGAGCTCATGCCTCCAAACTTTATGTGAGTTACATACAGAGGTGTAAAGAGTAGTGATATATCCTACTCAATTACAAGTACAAATGCATTTAATTGTTGTCTGGTCATTTCATTTTTTATAGTTTCACAATGTCTATTGATCATTTTAAATGAAAAATAATAATTTTCTCAGTAATAATTGGGTTTAAAAATGCAACGAATGACTTTATTTCTTGAAAAACTTACATAAGTAATTGTAAAGTTACGGATTTAGAAATATACTGAAAGAAGAACAAGTACCCATAAAATCAACTCAATTACAGTAACATTAGTACTTGTAATCAATTACTTTCACCTCTGGTTATATTTGACAGACATTTGCACTTTAAACACCTGCTGCTTTGGGCTGTTTTGAAGCTAACTTTATGATTTCATTTCATAGATCAGCAAAGATGATGAAAGAGGCAAAGGCCATTGGGGAGGCGCTCACTGAGAGGCATCAGCAAACCTCCTGCTCTGAACATCTCCAGCAGCCCCGGGACGTGGTTTTGGACGTGGTTCCAAAGGTGCTTCAGGGCTTGTGGGTGCCTGAACCAAGGTTGTTCCTCACCATGCCTTCCATGAAGCTGGATAAGATGGCAGTTGGAGTCACCAAAGGGGTAGAAGATGGTGTTCTAGCTGCCCTTGGCTCCACCACACATGAAGTCAACATGTCCCGCTCAAGCAGGGATGAGATGATCACCTCCATCATAAAGACACTTCATGAAGCCTACCCCGAAGACATCAGGAGGAAGATGCTGAACTCATTTTCTCCACAGTTGATGCACCACGTTGCTGAAGTTACAGCTGAACAGATCACGGCTTTGTTTCAGTCTCGGGAGAAAAAAGAAGATCCCACATCTCTCCATGAGGAGCCCACATCCCTCCATGAGGAGCCCACGACCCTCCATGAGGAGCCCACATCTCTCCATGAGGAGCCCACATCCCTCCTGGGGGAGCCCAAGTCTCTAAATGATGAGCCCACATCCCTCCCTGACGAGACCACGTCACTCCATGTGGAGCCCACGTCTCTCCATGAGAAGCCCAAGTTCCTCCATGAGGAGACCACGTCACTCCCTGATGAGACCACGTCCCTCCATGAGCAGTCAGCAGTGAAGATGGAGGAAACTCGAAAGAAGAAAAAGAGTCGAATGAACCGATTCATCAGGTGGACGCAGAAGAGGCTCTTCACCCGCATCCATCCTCAGTGACACAATCTGTTTTTCCAACAAATATTTTAACATTAGTTGAAAAATCTGGAAACATTAATGACTTCATGTTACAACCTGATACAATCACTTTGTAACAATGTACCATTTATTGTGAAAAAAATTAAATAAAATGTGCAAAACAAAACAGATGAAGTGATTTGTTGATTTAAAACACATGAATATTAACCAATAAGGGATTAACAAGGATTGATGCTTGATAATGATATTATAGACAAAGTAAAATGCATTATAAATGAGCTCAAAATTATTCATTATTACTGGCTCACTAAAAATAATAATGCTACATACTTAATTACAATGGTAACTGAAGAGAAAAAAAGGAGAGAAGAGAACTGCATGAAGATAAGAAATTAAAGACAATAAAAATAACCAAAGGAGAGTTCACTCAGACACCCAAACCTCCTCCAAGCTCCAAATCTCCTCTTTGTCAGAAATTGTAAGTTATCTGGATCAGTGATCCTGGTACCAGAATTATTCACACAATAATGGCTTGGAACAAATCTATTTCCCACTAACTACACTCAAAAAAATGAAACATCATAATTACTTAATGTTGTTTCAAGTGGTTACACACAACAGCCTTCAGTAATTGCTCAGATATGCAACAAATTAAAACCTACAGAATAAATACAAGTAAGTCTTAATACACATCATTACATACTATCTACTCAACTTAGTTTAGTCCATTCTAAGCAAAGACTTTTTTTAAGAATTACTTGATCAAGTTCACTAATGCCAACAAAACAGAACTATGTAAAAGTCACTTAACTACATTGACTAGATATTAACAGACTACATACACTAGTATTTTGTTAAAGGCGTTGTGTGTAACCACACAAAGAATTTTTTTAGAACAATTCATCAAACAAGATGACACAAATGTTTAAAATAAGGCAGACACTTAAAAGTGTTAAGCTCTGCAAACTGCAAACTTTTTTAAGATATTTTCAAATTCAGAAAATCTGAATATTATTTAAATTAAAATTAGAAGAAAACAAATCTCTAAACGAATATGGCAAAGAACAGCCTTTCTAAAATGCTTAAAACAATATGTGGCTCATGTGTTTCTTGAACGCGCATTTAGAACACAACAGCCCCCAGGACAAATGTTCACATAGCCACATAGACCAGCTTTAGGTCATCTCACTCAAAAAGTTTGTTTTTCAGTACTTGAACTTTCTTTGAAAGCTTCCTGTTATTAAGTTCCATCAGAACCTTCTGAAAAAATTCAAAAGTGTACTTAGGTCAGGTGGGTAGTTGAGGTTGATCACGTAGTTGAGACCAAACAGCAGAGAGAAGGCAGTGGCAACATCTCTGAGGTCCTTCATCACAGTGACACCTTCGATGATGATGCCCACATCTTCTGGTGCTTCGTGTTCTCCATCACTTTCATGCAGTATGACATAAATGCCGATGACAGTCTTCTCCATCTGGCTCTGGGCGTCACGAAACTCTACATCCTAAAACGAGGAAACACATAGGAACGAAAGATGTAGAAAGATACAAGGATTTTACAATTTCCAGTTATCGCATCCTTGTTTTAAAGTGGACATGTCACGCATATGGGGCTTAACACTAGACTTAAACCATATTTTTGGGTCTCCGCATTGATATTTTATAATTTATATATGATTGTTACACCCCGAAAAGGGAATAAACACATTAGGAAGGACACGGGAAAACAATTAGGATTTTATAACTTTTATTCATGACGGTTCACTATTATTTTACTTCTCCTAAACAAAAAAAAGAAGAAAGCTCAGGAACCTGAAGAAAAAGAATAAAGTTAAACACAAATAAAGGACACAAAAAAACCCCAAACCATCCCATATCCTTAAACTAATTAACTTTAACCAAAAGTTAACCTGGTGGGCCGGCCAAAAAGAAGGAAAAAGATGCGGTACTGGGCCAACCCTATACAGGGCCATAGAAGCCAGTACCACATCCAAACTAAGAAAGAAAAAAACCCAATCTACTCCTTAAAATCAACTGAAAACGAAAACAGGACAGCCGGTCCCATCAGAAACAAACAAAACATACCTAAACCCCAAAAAGAGAAGCGCAGGTGGAGGAGCAGGAACAGACCTCCGCCCAGCTCCGCGTCTGCAGGTGAATGAGAGAGAGAGAGAGAGAGCGTGCATTCCAGGCCCAGCCTATTTATAGGCGGAGCCGTAGGCTTTCCAAGCGCCTGAAACAAAAAAATCCTCAAATTGGAAAACAGTATAAAAAATAAAGAAGAGGTAATTTAATCACAACAAAAACTACCTTATAACCAAGAAATAAAAAGAACAATTTCTTAAAGTCATATAAATGTTTAATATAACACAAAGAAACTTGTAAATACCTAACAATGATGTCTTTAAGAATTAAATGGTAACAATGAATTACAGGTGAAAGAGCTGTAGAAAGTCTAGACTGGGGATCTTCCTGCTGGCAGTTGTAGCAATTACTTAAAAAGTAAATGATGCATGTGTCCACTTCAAGAGTCAGGACTGTATACATACAGGCACACTTTACTTGTGTTTTAATGAGTTAATGAATTATATGCAGAAAAAGGCACGAATGTTGGGAAATATGGTAAATAGTTCATATATTGGAATTATAAGAGAAGCTCCAACTATTTTTACAACATGCAATGTACATAGTTTTGCAAAGCATACAACTCTAAAATACTTTAACATTTATGAAATGTACCCAAGGCCAGAGTAAAATCATAATGCATATTAAATGTAGAATGCATCTTTAAATTGCATATCTTTAGGTTCCAACTTTATCCACAATTGTTAAATTTTTGGGATGCAACGAACTGAAAATTTCAGACTGAAGCCAAATAAAATAAACGCTTGGCCGAACACGGTTAAGTTTTTCACAATTTTTTTTAAATAATGCATAAATAGCTTAGAATACATTTTTAGACATGTTTTTTAAAAGAAAGTAAAGGTTTATTGAAAATTCTGGCATTTTTTTTTTTTTTAAATGTTCCAGTAGCCTTTGCTTTTCAAAAAAAAAAAAAGCACAACCAACTTATAATATAGAATATATATTATACTTTATTGCCATATATGTAAATGCAAACTGCACTACTTTTTCTGCTGCCGGTCGTGTTGGGAGTCACTGCTTGGAACCACAAACCCATTGTTTACACACATCAGCTGTTAGCGCTCCGTGCTAATGCTACAGCAGTCTATGCAGTGACACCAGGTGTGGTGTAAGGAGGAAACAATGGGGATGTTTACAGATTTGTGGCTCACAGCGCTAACAACAGACTCTGTTGTGGTATTGGACGTTTCCAACTTTTACGCGGTGACGGACGACAGAGAGCGGTAAGGAGAGAGTCTGCTGTTTGTGCGGAAAGGAGGAGCTGCTGCTGGTTGCGCAGCAACGCACACACATTTTTCCGACTGTAAATCACTGCACGTTGTTTGATTGCGTCATACGATACTATTCTGCCTCGTTTTTAACTCATAAAACTGAAGACCGAATGTGACTTTTTTTGCAATATTTGGCCGAATATATTCGGTGCATCCCTATTCCATTTGTAAATGTCAACGTTAGCAGTAAAAACTTACCAAATATTGTGTAATGAGATTGTTAATATCTTCACTGAAATACACTGAGAGTGCTTTCAGGATGCAAGACCTCCTTGTTTTTCGACTGTGTCCATCTGTAAACATTACAAACAAACAAAAAAAAAAGGAGTAAGGATTTTTGAATTTAGCTTCCCTGCTTTTAAGACAACAATTTTGAAAATAAGTATTTTATTTGGGCAGAGAATCAATCAAAAGTATATTAATTGCATAATATAATGTGCCAGATGTACAGTCTCCTCCTTCTGACAGTCAAACAACTTAAATACTTAAAAATGTTCTGTAATTTGTGTATACGTGTGTGATTTGAAGTCAGGTCAGGAGAATGTGAATTCTGGAGAATCCTCAGTTTATGTAACCTCATAACCACCTTGTCTGTACAAAACAACAAGATTACCAGATTAGTTTACAATTATTATAATTATAAAGCTGTTTGTGATGAAGTTGTTTGAGCCCCACTACATTTCAAATACATTCCTGTAAAATCTAGGAAGAAATTGCAAACCTCATCAGTCGCTGCCATAATTTGAGCAATCTTTTGTCCAAGCGCTCCTCCCTTCTTTCTGAAGATTTTCACCATCTTAGAGGCAAACTGGTCCAGTTGTGATATGAACTTTGAAGTAAGTGCCATTGTGGTGATTCGTTTGAATTCAGCATTTATCTAAAAAGTAAAATGAGATGATACCTTTAAGTATGCCTTTTGATCTGTACGTTTGGCAATTTTACATTCGGTAAAATTAGATCTTTTAATTCATAACATACCTCCCGATGACAGAAGAGAGCAGGCCATCGACTTTTGAACTCTGCAATGAAGGGCATGTCTTTTAGAATTTCTATTCTCCTGTGTCGATATATTGCCCAGCCCTATTCTAAACCTTTAGTGAATTTTCCCCTCAGTGTTTTATTGCCAACAGCCAAATCTATTTGGCAGGTAAAATTAGGTTAATTTAAAATAAATTAACAAGGTAATGTGTGTATTTTATTTTTAACTTTTTTATGTGGATATCAATTTAATTTACATCTTGTTTAGTTTATATATATATATATATATATATATAGAGAGAGAGAGAGAGAGAGAGAGAATTTTTTACACACCAATTACAACTTTCAAAAACATATTTAATTGGATTTTCTTAACTTTTGCTTTAAATCCTAAATATAACAATGACTTGCACATTGTTTAGGCAATGCTATATAGACAGAAATGCTGCACGATGCACATATTTGCTCTCTGCAGAGAATGGTTATGGAGGAGGGGGATTACAATACAAACCAACATAAAGGTTCAGCCATTAGCTATAGAAGGTGTCTATTTGTACGGACATTGTACGGACAATCCCCGGTGCCACTGCTTTAGATTTACATTTGCTCTCAGCATAAAACAAGCTACATTTTGATCGCGTGGAAATCAAAGCGCACTCAAAATGAAATCCAGAAGGGTTCGCCTTCTGCAAATGTCTCCCAGCTCTCCGCTTTTACCGTCTCCTCAGTGCACGCCCTCCCTTCCGCTGGTTTCGGCGCTGGCGCACGTGGCCATGAACGACATGCTAATAGCGCTCTCAAACTCTGCTTGAATGTTTAGGAACGACTAGCGGCGTGTAAATAAATATTAACCCTCTACAAAACAAGTGTCCGTCTGTGCGTGTTACAAATCAGCATGCCGAGGCGTAACTACATAAAACATGGTGCACAATTTTACCACAAAATACAAAGACTCCCGGTCAATGAAAAACGCACGTCTTTTGACTTCTCATTTACAATATCAATTTTACAATGCGTTTAAAATTCATCAGACATGCTAATCTAAAAGTAACGAAATATATTTACTATGTTGACAATGAGAAAAGACTTACCTGTTTTGTTAGACAAAGACGAGTGAAAATGGCTCGATGACTCAAACTCAATCCACTTGCTGCGCATGCGTGTTGAGTTCACTTTAAGCGCGCAACTCCGGTGGCAGCTTCGGCATCCTCAGAGGGACAAACTTCCTATTGTCTATGCAAACATCCAACGTAAATATTAACCAATAGCCTTGTTTAAGTGTAATACTTGACAGTATTTAATACAATTTACACATATAGGTTCACGAATGAGTAAAAAAGTAAAGTTAATGCATAAAAATAGTAAAAATCACCTATTTAAAAGCAACAGTAGTGAAAGTTCTTTTTTTTGAGTGCAGCTGATGCTGAGACAGAGGTTGACCGAACAACGATGGGGGAACCGACAAGGCCACTGAGTGAGGCGGCGTAATAACAACTACACCGTCTAAGCTGGCTTCTCAGGTGCGGTGCACAAAGAAACGTTCCTTTGCCTTGTGGGATCACAGGAGCTGATTTTCTTTTTCACGAGACACACACTCTGTTGAAAAAACGCTCCAGAACAAGAGCCTAGACCAAGCCCTGAGGACCCCGCCGACGTGGGATTTTGTTCTTCCTTAGCTTTGTTTATAAGCCACACCCATGGAAGGCTTATAGCTAGGTGGAGGGTGGACAACCTCACACCTGGCTGCAGGAATACAGTCACAAACCCTTCTGCTGTGATTGAGGAAAACACTCAAGGTTCTTCACTCATGATGCCGCCAATCAAGTGCGGTGATTCTAACCATGGTTCCACTATTCCTCTGGCTATTGGTGATCCCAGTTACCACTGAACTCAGTCAATGAAGACGAGTGATGTCCTTGATGTAAATGATGATTATTGCTTATCTAGATGGTAATATAGGATGATTTTTGATGATTCATGCCATTGATAATAATGATGAAGTTTTTAAGGTTTATTTCCACATTTTTCTTGATATGTCTGTGCCTCACAAAAGAAGATTATATCCAATGTATGACAATAACGATGCTAATGGTTAACCCTGACAGACAGCAAAGGTGGATCCAAGGTAATTCTACCAGAATATAATAATTTTGTTTGTTGATTTGGTCGTTGATGGCGACCAAAAGTGGGGAATGTTATGGCAATTATTATATTCATCATCATATCATCAAATGTGTGTTCATGTTTACAATTTGTCATGTTTTAATACATAATGACTGCATTACTCTTTGCACTTTTGAACAGCTGAGTCATGTTAGATTAAACAGTACAGATCGTATTGTACTCAGTGCAACACAGAGTCTCTGCTGAAGGCCAAACTCAAACTCACATGCAGATATACACATCATTAACAAGAGTCCTCTGCGGGGAGAAGCAAAACAACTTCTGAAACTGGTCTCAGGTAAGTCTTCTCAGAGCCCTGGTTTGTGGTTTTGACCTCCACTTTGCGGACTCTGCCATCTCTTCCAGGAAATGTAGAAGTGACCATAGCCATAGGCCACTCATTGCGGGCAGCTTGATTGTCTTTCAACAGCACAACATCTCCCGGACATAGGTTTCTGTGAGCTTCTGTCCACTTTGGACGACTTTGCAAAGTTTGGAGGTATTCACGGCTCCAGCGAGCCCAAAACTTGTTGGCGAGGGCCTGTACTTGTCTCCACTGGTTGCAGAGAAGATCCTTGTCAGTGAAGTTCCCAGGAGGGGGTGGTACTCCGGTCTTCTGGGTGAGTATCATTGCAGGTGTTAGAATGAATGGTGAGTTGGGGTCTGTGGAGACTGGAACGAGGGGTCTGGCGTTCATTATTGCTGTAACTTCTGCCATAAGAGTGGACAAGACTTCATGCGAAAGGGACATGTTCTCTTGAAGCAACATGGCATTGAGGATCCTTCGAGCCACACCGATCATTCGCTCCCATGCTCCACCCATATGTGAAGCATGAGGGGGGTTTAGCTCCCATGTGCAGCCTTGTTGACTCAAGTAGCTTTGCACACTGTTGCTCTGCTGATCACTTTGTAGTCCAAGCTGCTTACGGGCACCTACGAAATTTGTGCCACAGTCAGATCTGAGCTGCTTTGCAGGACCCCGGATAGCGAAGAAACGCCTGAGCGCATTGATGCAGCTTGAGGTGTCCATAGATTCAATTATCTCTATGTGGACTGCTCTTGAACTCATACAGCTGAAAATCATTGCCCAGCGCTTGCTTTGCGCTTCGCCTCCTCTTGTTCGTCTGGCTACGATTGACCAGGGTCCAAACACATCCAACCCTACAAATGTGAAGGGTGGGCATGCGCGAAGACGCTCAGGGGGTAGATCTGCCATTTGTTGCTCCTCACTTTTGCCACGGAGTCTTCGACATGTTACACATTTGTGTATGACAGAACTGACAAGCCTCTTACCTCCTATCACCCAAAAGCCAGCTCCTATGATGGCTCCTTCTGTTAGGGTACGACCTTGATGTTTCACCTGGTCATGGTAGTGACGTGTTACAAGAACAGAGGTGTGGCTATTTTTAGGGAGGATGATAGGATTCTTCTCTCCTGTTTCTAAGTCTGCATATTTCAGTCGACCACCAACGCAGATGAGATTGCGCTCAAGGATAGGACTTAATTTTCGAAGAGAACTGTTTTTGGCTACAGATTTCCCAAGAGAAAGCAGCTTAAATCCTTCTGGGAAGGCTTCTCTCTGAGCTGCCCTCATGATGATATCTTTGGCTTGAGACAACTCATCTGGAGTGCGCGGTAGGCTGCAATGGTGCCACCCCTTACATTTGTTGGGCTGGTCGGAATGTTTGTGAGCTCTGGCGATGTGTATGAGAAACGCTAAAGCTCTGATGAGTGACCTCAAGTTGGAGAAATGGAGGAAACGTTGATGTGTAAGGGTTGCTTCTTGAGTCTTGGACATAAAGCTGCATACTTGTGGGCGAATTTCTGCATCGGTCGCAGGGCTGACTAGATCAAAGGGTTTTTCGACTTTTGGCTTATCTTGAGGAGGTCTGCGCAGGAAGGCAGGTCCAGTTAGCCACGTTGTATGCACCAAATGTGATGCAGGGACTGACCTGGAAGTGTGGTCAGCAGGATTATCCTCGGTGGGAACATAGGACCATTGTTCCGGTTTTGTCGACTGGAGAATGCGTTGGACCCTATTGTGCACATACACATAGAAGCGCTTGGTCTCATTGTAGATGTACCCAAGCACAACTTTAATGTCGCAGTAGAACTTGGTAGAACTCAGTTTGAGATCCAATTCGTCTTGAATTAGTTCTGCCATCTCAACGGCCAGAACTGCGGCACATAACTCGAGCCTGGGTATGGTGGGCTCGGAAAGGGGAGCCAGCTTTGCCTTTCCCATAACAAATCCAACTTCAATTTGGCCGTCTTTGTAAACTGCCCTCAGATATGCCACAGCACCGACTGCCTTTGTAGAAGCATCTGAAAACACACACAGCTCTGTCTGTATTGCCTTACAAGGAGAGGTTGATGTATATGCCGGTGGGACATGAAGCTTTGTCAGATGTTGCAATGAGTCTCTCCACAATTTCCACTCCTGGAGGTTCTTTTCTGGGAGGGGAGTATCCCAATCACCATTATCTGCCGTAAGTTCCCTCAGGAGAGCTCTTCCCTGTATAGTGACAGGAGCTACCAGACCAAGGGGGTCAAAAAGACTGTTCACTGCAGATAGGACACCACGACGGGTGAATGGTTTTTCACAGGTTGATACTGCAAAGGTGAAAGTGTCAGTTGCTATCTCCCAATAGAGTCCCAAACTGCACTGCATAGTAGTGGTTTCTCCACCAAGATCCATGTCCTTTAAACCTGCTGCGCAGTTTTCAGCCGGGAACGCAGCCATAACAGACTGGCGATTTGAAAAAACTTGTGGAGCCTCAGATTTGACTCACTGAGGGATGCCTGAGTCCTCTGCAGTAGGTCGATGGCCTCAGCTTCGGTAGGTAGGGACAGGAGACCATCGTCCACGTAGAAATGGCGCGCCACAAACTGCACAGTGTCCACTCCATGTTCTCGTGCACCTTCCCAAATAGCTCTTCTTAGCCCGTATATGGCAACAGCTGGAGAAGGGCTGTTACCGAAAACATGGACCTTCATCCTGTAGTCAAGTACATCCTTAGATATGTCATTGTCCCTGTACCACAGGAACCTCAAATAGTTCCTATGGTCTTCCCGGACGAGAAAACAATGGAACATTTGTTGTATGTCTGCGAGGATAGCAACTTGTTCCTTTCTGAAGCGGATTAAAACTCCCAGAAGAGAATTATCGAGGTCTGGGCCAGTGAGAAGCACATTGTTGAGAGAGACGCCAGAGTGTTGTGCACTTGAATCAAACACAACTCTGATTTGGCCAGGTTTTTGTGGATGATAGACTCCAAAAGTCGGCAGGTACCAGCATTCTTCATCCTCTTTCAGTGGTGGGGCAAGTTCAGGATGGTCATTTTTGAAAATATTTGCCATGAAGGTGATGAACTGCTCTCTCATTTCAGGCTTCCTGTCCAGTGAGCGTTGTAGCGAGGCGAGGCGATTGTTGGGTAAGCGCTGCCTAGGCACTCTAAATGGGAGAGGGGCAACCCAACTGTGTGTCTCGTCTCTATAGACCTCCTTTTCCATAGTGTTCAGGAAGATTGTGTCTTCAATTGATGGGGCAAGTTTGCTGTCTGACCTTGTCTTGTTGAACACTTTTTGCCCAAGTGTTTGCTCTGTGACTCTCCTTGGCTTGAAGAGATTGTCCTGCAGCTCCCCGCCGTCACAGACTTTTTCTTTAACACTAGAAGTCCCAGGGATTTCTATATCCCCCCAGAAGTCCCAGAGCAGGGTCAAATGAACTCTAGGACCAAACTGACGACTCTGATGGCTACAATTTGCATCTATTCATTTGTAAATGAATCACCTGAGAAATCAGCAGGGGGGAGAGCCTGACTCTAACAATGGAAGTCTGGAATGTTAGGGGGAAGTGCCCTGGAAGCTAAAGTCACAATGCCCCGTTTATTAACTCGTTCTGCTTGATGCTGGGGGAGAACAAACACAGACTACAAACATTGAAAGAAACAGAGTCACCTCTTCCAACACACCTGATTCAAATGATTATCAGGCTTCTGCAGAGCTGGATGATCATTTGAATAAGGTGTGCTGATTAGTGGCCCTCGAGGACCGGAATTGGACACCACTGGAATACCATGTTGTCATGCAGCCTTTTGTGCTGTGGGGAATAAATAGCTGGCTGCTTCCACCTGCTGACACTCCACACTTATTCTACTCAAAATGCAGAGAAGGTTTACCACTCAAGAAGCGTTGGAATTGATCCTGAACAATGCAAACCCTTGTGACTCAGATGGGGAGGACATAAACCTTCAGCCAAATTCGGATTCGGACTCTGAGCTGTCTTCAGGTTAGATTTCCCAAACATCCTATTTTCATTTCCTGACTTTATTTTTATTTAAAACCGAAGAAAAGAATAATTTGAATTTGTTCACATTGCAGATGACGCGACTGCTCCTCATCTGGAAAAGAGAGCTCGGTTGGAGAGTGAGCCCACAGAGACGGCGAAAGAGGGCACAGTGTGGCATGAAGAACATGTGGGTACAATTCTCCGTTTCACTCCAATGGAACCGTACGCTGCAGATGGAGAGCCAACAGCAAAGGCCAGAAGAAGAATCAGGAGTCGCCTTCAGAGCTTCCTCTGTTTCATTACTGTTGGCATGCTCCGTCCCATTCAAGAATGGACTATTCAGCATGCACGGCAAACGGAGCAGACGGACTGGTTCATGATCCTCCATGAACTAATGGCATTTATTTCTGTTATTATTTTGAGGGGGGTGACCAAGGTTC
Organism: Gouania willdenowi; assembly: GCF_900634775.1. Taxonomy (NCBI): domain Eukaryota; kingdom Metazoa; phylum Chordata; class Actinopteri; order Blenniiformes; family Gobiesocidae; genus Gouania; species Gouania willdenowi. The sequence goes on from NC_041050.1 coordinate 21,319,399, forward strand.
CATCTCTGCGTGACAGCTGGTCAGCATGCCTGGGAAACCCACTTATCACTGGAATTATGTCACGAAACCGTTTCCAAGACATCATGCGTCACCTACGATTTGATGACATGTTTACGCGCAGTGAGCGAGTGCAGACAGATAAGTTTGCTGCAATTTCGGATGTGTGGGGATCGTTTGTTACCAACTGCATCACATGCTACAACCCTGGTCGACACATCACAATTGATGAACAGCTTTTCCCATCGAAGACTCGCTGCTGTTTCCTGCAGTACATTGCAACAAAACCCGACAAATTTGGCATAAAGTTTTGGGTGGCTTGTGATTTGAAAACAAAGTACATCTGCAATGTCCTCCCATATCTTGGAAAGGACCCCAGTCGTCCCAGTGAGGAGAGACTTTCTGAGAGTGTGGTGATGAAGCTGATGGAACCATTTATGGACAAAGGCAGGACGGTCACCACGGACAATTTCTTTACATCACTGACACTTGCACGACGACTGCTCAGCCGGAAAACCACCATCCTCGGGACAGTCAACAAGATTCGCCGGGAAATTCCTCAGTCAACTAGAAAGATGGACCGCAAGGAATTCACCACTCAGGTATGTTGTTGGTCTTTTTTATTCCATCAACACCTCTGAGTGTGTCATTGTGTTTAAAACCGCTATAATAACAACAATTTCTTCTTTTTTAGGTGTTTTCCACCACTGGTGCCACGCTGACGGTGTATGCGCCCAAACGAAAAAAGACCGTCTACATTCTCAGCAGCATGCACAGCGTGGTTGAGACTGAGGAAACCATCAAAAGGAAGCCAAACACCATCACCCAATACAACACCACAAAGTGCGGAGTGGATGTGATGGACCAGATGGTGCGGGAGTACAGTGTGCGCACAGGAACACGGCGATGGCCAGTCGCCGTGTTCTACAACATGATCGACATGGCGGCACTCAATGCACATCTGCTTTATCAAGCATGCACCGGGGTGCAGGAGAGACGGGTGGACTTCCTGGTTCAGCTAGCAAGAGAGTTGGCTAACTCTCATGTGAGTGAAAAGAAGGCACTCAAAGAGCAACTGCGCCAACAACAACCGCCTACACCTGGCCCTGGGAAAAGGGCTAAGTGTCAGATCAACCATTGCTGCAAGAGCAATCGCGCAACTGTGCGATGTGTTCATTGCCACAAATACACATGTGGCAAATGTAGGAGAGAGATACCGTGGCAGTGCCAAGTATGTCACGAGTCTCAATAAGAGGATGAAGGAGATTCTTCTAAATAAAAACCATTGAAAACAAATCACAGTTGTTCTTTTGCACATTTCTCACACCACACTGTCATTAAAAATAAATAATTTTTGTGTTCTCTTTGGGTCAAATGACACCTCTCTGGGTTTTATAGGTAAAAAGTTCATTTGACACCTCTGTGGGACTTCTAGTGTTAAGCCGCAGGAAACTTTTGCAAGGAGTAAGAATAGTAGGGCGCCCATTCTCACACGTTAGTCTTGAATGCATTCACGTCTGGCTTATGTGCGTTCCCCAAACACACTTCGCCCACCAACACCCAGCCCAGATCCAGTCTTTGTGCAAAAGGTGCATTGTGTGGCCCATTGACTTGCTGCCTGACTTTATGCACCCTGATGATGTCTCTTCCGAGCAGCAAGAGAATCTCAGCATTGGGGTCAAGTTTTGGAATGTTGACCGCCACACTCCTCAAATGTGGATGTTGGAGAGCTGTATCTGGCGTTGGTATTTCAGAGCGATTGTTGAGTATTTCATTACACTCAATTAGTGCCGGGAGAGCAAGACTGACCTTTTTGTCAAGCGACTCGATCTTAAAGCCTTCTGCCCTTCTTCCAGACAGGTCAACAGTACCAGCACAGGTTCTTAAGGAGTATGATGTTAGGTTGCTCTCAATGTTGAACAACTCAAAGAAGTCTGACCTTGCCAATGACCGATTGCTTTGGTCGTCCAGTATGACGTACATATTGATGGCTTTGTCACGTTGACCTTCGGGGTATACTCTGACCAGACAAATCTTTGAACAGGACTTTGCTGCTTGGCCGACACCGCAAACCTTTGTGCATTGGGAATTGACTGCCGGTGCGTTAAAGGCTTGTTCTTCTTCCTCTTTGACGTTGTCTGCTGAGGATGAAAAAACTTTGGGATATTGAGGTGCTGGGCCCTGGTGCATAACAGTGTTATGACGACTGCTATCACACTCACTACACGTCACCTTGACTCTACAATCCTTTGCCAGGTGAGTTGTTGATGCACAGCACTTGAAACATATCCCATTTTCTTTCAAAAATGTCCTTCTTTCTTCAAGAGTTTTTGCTCTAAAACCTCGACATTTTCTTAGTGGGTGTGGCTTATGGGACAGTTTCTTCCAGGTCCGTCATTCCTCATGGTAGGGTCGTTGTCGGTCTCTCCGACTGATGAGATGTCCGTCTTGTGGACAGATATGGGGTTCCTTGTACCCCAGCTCTTGAAAGGTAGTCTTTCTGGTTTCCCAAAAGCGCCACTGCCGCTGCTTGGAAGAATGAAACTGGGGTCGTTTCTTGTCCGTGCCTCATAGCAAATGAACTTAGTGAAGAATGCAAATGGAGGGAAATAGCCATCATTTTCATCTTTGAACCTTGAACCCTTGGAGATCCACTTCTCTTGGAGGGCATAAGGGAGTTTGTTAATGATGGGGCTAATGCCGCGAGCTGTATCCAGGTACGTCAGACCCGGTAAGTAGCCCTCCTTCTTAGCACACTGAAGCTCTGTAAGGAGGTCTCCCAGCTCCCTTAACTTGGTGTAGTCTTTAGCAGATATTCGAGGGAAATTGTCCAACTTTTTAAACAGGGCACTCTCTATAATTTCTGGTGAAGCATAACAGTCCTGTAGCCGTCTCCAAGCTTTCCTTAAAGCTGCCTCGGGGTCGCTGATGTGTACAGAGCGTATCCTTTTGACGTGCTCTGTAGATTCTCTGCCAAGCCACTTTGTTAGCAGATCTAATTCCTCACTTGCCGTGAGGCCCAGACCTCTGACTGCATTATTAAATGAAGACTGCCATGCTCTGTAGCTTTCAGGTCTATCATCAAAGTGGAAGAGACTTGTGCTTATCAAGTCACGACGAGCGAGGTAACGCGCCAAGTCGTTCTTAAAGGAAGTGATGCAAAAAACACCAACACTAAACAGCAGGGGGAGAAAAAAAAGAAACAGCCTGGAAGGCAAAACATGCAGATATACACAAACACACACACTATCAAGGATAGATAAGAGTGGCGCCCAATTATCCTCATAATATACACGTCTTCATCATCCTCAAACATTTCCACTGTTGGGCATCTGACCCCCTCCTCCTCACCTCAGGGTGGAACTTTTTCTGTTATCTGTATAAAAGCTTAAGCTGTGAAACTATTAGTTAGTGGGTCTTGCTTTTTGCTCTGCGAGGAGCCTTTTGACAATCCTTGTTGGGGGCTGTCTTTCATTCTTACAGGATGGAAGCTTATTTTGTACTCCTTTTTTATTTAGATTTATAATAAATCTTTTTTAAAAATATCATCACGCTTCGACTGGACTCCATCATTCAACCAGAGCAATAAATCATGTCTCCAAATGAGGTCAACCGCAAATTTACCGTGACACACCCAAAGTTCCATATTGCACCTTTTAGGCTTTGTTACAGCATTGTTTTTAAAATAAATGTATATCTTTTTACTATTTTGATGTATTTTTGCAATAAACTAAATTAAAAACTATTTTTAAAAAACTTGAAGGCTTAAATCTATTCTGTGGCTCATAATGTAGTTTATTTTTTCTAGAAAAAAATTTGGCTGGTGGAAAATCTGGTTGGTTTATAACTTTAAGAATCTACTAGCCATGCTGGCTGGTGATCTAAAAAGTTAATTTAAAGCACTGATTGTGACCTACTGTATGATAGTTAGTGGGATATAGATTTGTTCCAAGCCATTATTGTGTGAATAATTCTGGTACCAGGATCACTGATCCAGATAACTTACAATATCTGACAAAGAGGAGATTTGGAGCTTGGAGGAGGTTTGGGTGTCTGAGTGAACTCTCCTTTGGTTATTTTTATTGTCTTTAATTTCTTATCTTCATGCAGTTCTCTTCTCTCCTTTTTTTCTCTTCAGTTACCATTGTAATTAAGTATGTTGCATTATTATTTTTAGTGAGCCAGTAATAATGAATATTTTTGAGCTCATTTATAATCCATTTTACTTTGTCTATAATATCATTATCAAGCATCAATCCTTGTTAACCCCTTATTGGTTAATATTCATGTGTTTTAAATCAACAAATCACTTCATCTGTTTTGTTTTGCACATTTTATTTTATTTTTATCACAATAAATGGTACATTGTTACAAAGTGATTGTATCAGGTTGTAACATAAAGTCAATAATGTTTCCACATTTTTCAACTAATGTTAAATTATTTGTTGGAAAAACAGATTGTGTCACTGAGGATGGATGCGGGTGAAGATCCTTTTCTGCGTCCACCTGATGAATCGGTTCATTCGACTCTTTTTCTTCTTTCGAGATTCCTCCACCTTCCCTGGTGACTGCTCATGGAGGAAAGTGGTCTCCTCAGGGAGTGACGTGGGCCCTTCATGGAGGGTCGTGGGCTCCTCCGGGAGGGATGTGGGCTCCTCACTGAGGGTCGTGAGTTCCTCAGGGAGGGACATGGGCTCCTCATTTAGAGACTTGTGCTCCTCATGGAGGGATGTGGGCTCTTTATGGAGGGTCGTGGGCTCCTCAGGGAGGGATATGGTATCTTCTTTTTTCCCCCGAGACTGAAACAAAGCCGTGATCTGTTCAGCTGTAACTTCAGCAACGTGGTGCATCAACTGTGGAGAAAATGAGTTCAGCATCTTCTTCCTGATGTCTTCGGGGTAGGCTTCATGAAGTGTCTTTATGATGGAGGTGATCATCTCATCCCTGGTTGAGCGGGACATGTTGACTTCATGTGTGGTGGAGCCTAGGGCAGCTAGAACACCATCTTCTACCCCTTTGGTGACTCCAACTGCCATCTTATCCAGCTTCATGGAAGGCATGGTGAGGAACAACCTTGGTTCAGGCACCCACAAGCCCTGAAGCACCTTTGGAACCACGTCCAAAACCACGTCCCGGGGCTGCTGGAGATGTTCAGAGAAGGAGGTTTGCTGATGCCTCTCAGTGAGCGCCTCCCCAATGGCCTTTGCCTCTTTCATCATCTTTGCTGATCTATGAAATGAAATCATAAAGTTAGCTTCAAAACAGCCCAAAGCAGCAGGTGTTTAAAGTGCAAATGTCTGTCAAATATAACCAGAGGTGAAAGTAATGGATTGCAAGTACTAATGTTACTGTAATTGAGTTGATTTTATGGGTACTTGTGCTTCTTTCAGTATATTTCTAAATCCGTAATTTTACAATTACTTATGTAAGTTTTTCAAGAAATAAAGTCATTCGTTGCATTTTTAAACCCAATTATTACTGAGAAAATTATTATTTTTCATTTAAAATGATCAATGGACATTGTGAAACTATAAAAAATGAAATGACCAGACAACAATTAAATGCATTTGTACTTGTAATTGAGTAGGATATATCACTACTCTTTACACCTCTGTATGTAACTCACATAAAGTTTGGAGGCATGAGCTCTGGAGCGCTGATCAGCCATTGAGCATCCAGCTGAATATCCCTCATCCTCATGCTGTTGTTGACCTCCCTCGCCATGCTGAGAAGCATCCTAACCTCATCATCATCAAGACTGAGTTTTCTCATTACATGGAGGTGTCGAGCCATGTCTTCAGGAGTCACCTCAGACAGAAGTTGGTTCTCCTTCTGTAACCTCAGGAGTTCAGCCACCATAGCTACATGAACTTTGTAGGAGGGCATATGCCAACAGTTCTGAAAAATCAGTCTATAAACAGGAGTGTCGAAGAGCACCGCGATGGGACGATAGGTGCCTTCTTGAAAAAGCTCCATCGATGCTCAGAAAAATACACTCAGAGAAGGAAATATAATAATAGATAATAATGAACAAAAGTAAATGAGTCAAGGAAATGTCAAAGAAATAGTGATCAATGGAGAAAAGATGCTGAAGAACTGCTTATATTGGAACATGAGTGAACACTGTGAGCTCTATGAGAAGATGAAAGAGCTTCAGAACATGAAAGCAGGAGAGAACTCTTTTTCTATTGGCTGTTACAAGGAGTGATATAAACAGAGTTGTCATGACAACAGAGTTCTGTGTTATGTTTGTTTACACGTGTGTGTGTGTGTGTGTGTGTGTGTGTGTGTGTGTGTGTGTGTGTGTGTGTGTGTAATTAAAATAAAATGTTTGTCAAAAATAAAGTACATACAATTAAACGGTAGATATAAGTTGTAGTGACATGGGTTATTATGTCCGCTCCTTTTTAATTATTTATATTGTGGCAGCCATGGAGGGGAAGCCGTCTGCAAAGGATTGTGGGAGTGCACAGTGGTGTTCTGTTTTAGCACTTTAGAGTGGAATTGTGCACTTTGTTTAGCCATGTTCTGAAGTGGCTGGTAAATATAAGTTGTGTCTTCATGTTATGTAATGAGGAAGGTGCGTTGTGTTTGCACCGTGTGTCAGGTCTGTGTGCGCAGCAGTGACTCTGCACACTGTGCATGTGTAGAAGTTTGATTAAAAATAGCACCACCTGCAGTTTTGGGTGTGTGTGAAAAGTAACCAGTCATCAGTGTCTCGTGCCTCCGCATCGATCGCCACATTGGTGTCAGAAGTGGGATTTTATCGCCACAAGAGAGGTACAATGGAGAAGGAGATTGCAGCCATGGAGAAAGCTGTCCAGCAGACCTGTCAAGAGTTGGATAAACTAGAAATTGAGTTTATCAGGGATGGTCGTGGATCTGCTCTCCCAGACGGCGCCAGCACGGCGCGGCACCACCGCTCCCTGGTGGTCGGCGGGGGAACTACAGCAGGGAACAGAGGCTTGGAGCAAGGCCGCGGCTCTACCGCTCCCTGGTGGTCGATGGCGGAACTACAGCAGATGACCAGAGGCTTGCTGGAGCTACCCCAAACCTGACCCCCAGCTTGATGCAGGGGCACAACTTCAGATGAACAGAGACTAAATGAAACTGATCTTGGCCATGTCTTCAGCAGAGATGAGATTGAGGAGCCACCACTGCTTGGTGCATCTTCTTCAGACATTTATCCAGTTATGAGGGACTTCTCACCATTAATGCCACCTACTGCTGCCCCTAAGACCCCAGCTAAGCTGCCGAAATACAACGGGCTGACACCGCTGGAGCCATACCTTCTCCAGGTCCAATTAGCTGCGAGATACAGTGGGTGGAGAGATGAAGAGACTGCTGTTCACTTGGCTCTGGCCCTGGAGGGGGCTGCTCTACAGGTGCTCCTCGACCTAGCACCGGCAGAACAACAGGATTACAGCAACCTAACCACTGCCCTAGAAAGGCGTTTTGGGCAACGCCTCTTCACACAGCAGAGCAGAGAAAGCTTGGCCAGCCGTTACCGCAGAGGAGGGGAGAGTTTGGGAACCTTTGCTGCTGATGTGAAGCTCCATGCCCAGTATGGCTACCCAACATTTGACGCCAGGGCTCAGGAAGAGCTGGCGCTCCACGCCTTCCTGCAAGGACTTTCACCAGAACCGCTACGTCAACTTGCCATGCCGCAGACACTCCGTGCAGCCCTGGTGGAAGCTGAAAGGGCGGAGGTGGTGCTGTCAGCCCGGCCAACTCCGCCGAAAGCCCCAACTTCACGGCCACCTATCCGGCAGGTGAATTATGACGCTGATGATGAGAGGGAGGAGGTTTACCAACTACGGCCAGCACAATTCAAGCGACGACCAGCACAGCGAAGCGGCCGCTGCTACCGATGTGATGAGCCAGGGCACATTGCTCGAGACTGTCCTGCACCGACGCCAAAGGCCAGGACCCCACAAACGACGGGAAACGGCAACGGGGTGGTGTAGCAGGGGGTCCGCCACTCCAGTCCCCACTACCCCCCAATGATGAGCACCATAAAGTAGGACGTGTGGGCCGAGCTACGGGACTGTACCTGATCTGCCGCATTGACAATCAGCTCTGCCGAGCCTTGATAGACTCTGGGTCCACAATTTCGTTGGTGCGCCCTGGTGTCCTCCCTGGCACGACCGGTCCTTTTCCCGGGGCCTGGGTCCCCACGTGCACTCAGATGACCACGGTGACGGGACAACGAGCTGCCATGAAGGGTAAGAGAACGCTGTCTGTGTGTGCTGGAGACCAGGAGAGGCTACAGGAGTTCTGGCTTGCTGATATCCAGGACCCCTGTATCATCGGCCTGGATCTGCTGACCAATTGGGGGGCTGTAGTTGATGTGCCAAACCAAACCATCATGATTGGTGGGCAGACTCTGCCATTGGAGACCAACAGGTGCGCCGGTCGCAGACCCAAAGATCAGCCCACCAGTTGTCAGGCCACCCCTGTTTCATCGGTTTCCGAGTCCAGTGTCATCACGCCCCCACAACACCAGCCAGGTTGTCAGCTCAAACCAAATCCTACATCCAAAGAGACAACAGAGGCTTTGGCCGAGTTATGGCGTCGCAGTAGTAACGGCTTGGAACCCGACCAACAGCAGCAGCTCAAAGAAATCCTCAACAACTTTGCTGACATCTTTGCTGCCAAGGATGAGGACTGCACCCAGACTGGGCTGGTACAGCATTCCATTGACACTGGCTCAGCTCAACCCATTCCGCTACGGCCTCATCGGCTGGCGCTCTCAAAGCGACAAGCTGCGCGTGAACTGATCCGTGAGATGATTGCTGCTAAGGTCATCGAGCCCTCCAGTAGCCCGTGGGCAGCACCGGTGGTCCTGGTAAAGAGGAAGGATGGTCGCTGGCGTTTCTGTGCAGACTTCTGCAGCCTCAATGCTGTAACCAAGAAGGACTCTTACCCATTACCTTGCATTGATGATGCACTGGACTACATTGCTGGATCCTCCTGGTTCAGCTCCCTTGACCTGCGCAGCGGCTACTGGCAAGTGGAATTAGCCCCCCAGGCAAAACCAAAAACTGCCTTCACGATCGGAGAGGGGCTGTGGCAGTTTCGTGTCATGCCCTTCGGACTTTGCAATGCACCAGCCACCTTCGAGCGTTTGATGGAGAGGGTGTTGGCAGATGTTCCCCGTAGCCGCTGTGTGGTGTATCTCGACGACCTCCTGGTGCACGCTAATGATTTCAGCGGAGCTCTGGCTAACCTGATAGAGGTTTTCACTGCTATACGTTGAGCCAGGTTGAGGCTGAACCCTGCCAAATGCCACCTACTGTCCAGAGAGACCATGTTCCTGGGCCATGTCGTCAGCGCGAAAGGAGTAGCAACTGATCCGGGGAAGGTGGAGACTGTTCGAGATTGGCCAACCCCGACGAATGTCAGCGAGCTGCGTAGCTTCCTCGGTCTGGCCTCCTATTACCGCCGTTTCGTCCGTAACTTTGCCACCATCGCCAGCTCTCTGCACCGTCTGACCGACAAGGACCAACCCTTCGACTGGAACGAAACCTGTGCAGCGGCATTCTCAGAGTTGAAGGCGACTCTTACCAAAGCTCCTGTACTAGCCTATCCAGACCATCAGCAACCCTTCATAGTGGATACTGATGCAAGCAATGTGAGAATCGGGGCTGTCCTCTCACAGAAGGAAGGAGAGGGTGAGCGTGCAGTGGCCTACTTTAGCCGAGCTCTAAGCCGAGCAGAGAGAAACTACTGTGTCACTAGGCGAGAACTGCTGGCTGTGGTCCTGGCCCTGCGACATTTTCGGCCATATCTGCATGGTATTCACTTCCGGATCTGCACCGACCATGCTTCTCTCGCCTGGCTCTTGAACTTCAAGAACCCTGAAGGGCAAGTTGCTCGGTGGCTGGAGGCCCTTCAAGAATACGACTTCGTCATTGAGCATCGGGCCGGGCGACACCATGGTAATGCTGATGCACTCTCCCGGCGCCCCTGTGCCTCAATAGAATGCCGTTACTGCCGTCGACAGGAGGAACGAGACCAGGGAGCACCGATGGTTGCAGCTATCCAACCGAGCCAACATGGTGAGCTGTTGCCATTGTCCAACGAACAGCTCCAGCAGCAGCAGGAGAGGGACACTGCAATATCCCTGGTGAGGAGTTGGATGGACGTGGGTCAGCGTCCCGATTGGTCGGGTGTGTCATCGCTGGACTTGGAGGTAAAGGCTTACCATTCCCAGTGGGGTAACTTTGAGTTGAGAGACGGACTAGTGTATCGGCGTTGGCAGGCTCCCATGCGGGGATATCAAACTCTGCAACTCCTTGTACCCAAAGAGCTCCGTTCCCAGGTCCTGAGGATTGTCCATGGTTCAGTGGGGGCCGGACACTACGGGAATGCTAAGACGCTCCACCGGCTCAGGAGTCGGTTCTATTGGCCTGGCTGTCGCCAAGATGTGGAGTTACATGTACATTGCTGCGACACCTGCACTGCACAGAAAGGACCGCCTCAGCGATCACGAGCCCCATTGCAGCAATATCTGGTGGGGGCCCCAATGGAGCGGGTGGGGGTTGACATCTTGGGTCCTTTCCCTCTCACTGACACTGGTAACCGCTACGTCCTGGTGGCGATGGATTATTTTACAAAGTGGCCTGAGGCATATGCGGTACCAGACCAAACCGCCACTACAACTGCAGAGAGGTTGGTGGAGGAAATGTTCACGCGTTTTGGGGTACCAGCCAAACTACACAGCGACCAAGGGCGCAACTTTGAGTCGCAAGTCTTTGCGGAGGTGTGCCGCCGCTTAGGAGTGAGCAAGACCAGGACCACCCCACTTCATCCTCAGAGTGACGGATTGGTGGAGCGCTTCAACCGCACCCTTGCCACCCAGCTTGCCATTCTCACCAGCCAGCGCCAGCGCGACTGGGATCGGCATCTTCCCTTCGTGTTGTGGTCCTATCGCACAGCTGTCCAAGAGTCAAGCCAGTGTACGCCTGCTGCCCTCATGTTTGGGCGAGAGCTTCGGACGCCAGTGGACTTAGTGTTTGGTGCTCCACCAGAGCCTGAAATCCAAGGCGGGAGTGAGATGGACTACTTCCGAAAGCTGAAGGAGCGTCTTCAGGTGGTACACGACTACACCCACCAAGTACAGGCCAACTCCGGAATGCGACAGAAACGAGCCTACGATACCCATTGCCAGGGTCAGCCCTTTAACCCTGGTGATGAGGTTTGGGTCTACTGTCCGAGTCGTAAGAGAGGAGTTTGTCCGAAGCTCTGTAGTCACTGGAAAGGACCTGGGGAGGTGTTAGACAAGCTGTCGGATGTGGTGTACCGAGTTCGAATGCCTGACAGAAGACGTCAGGTGGTGCTGCATAGGGACCGGTTGGCACCATATCGCCCAAAAGCCTCTGGGACTGTTCGAGAGGATCCAGATGAGGCAGTGCCCATCACAGTTCAAAGTGACTTTTCACCTGTGGCCCCGAAAGTGGATACGGGGCGTCCTGTTCGCCAGCGTCGCCAGCCAGGTTGCCTGAGGGACTTTGTGTTGGGTGATGGGGTTGTCGGGGACGACTGACCCCTCAGGTGGGGGCTATGTGGCAGCCATGGAGGGGAAGCCGTCTGCAAAGGATTGTGGGAGTGCACAGTGGTGTTCTGGTTTAGCACTTTAGAGTGGAATTGTGCACTTTGTTTAGCCATGTTCTGAAGTGGCTGTTAAATATAAGTTGTGTCTTCATGTTATGTGATGAGGAAGGTGCGTTGTGTTTGCACCGTGTGTCAGGTCTGTGTGCGCAGCAGTGACTCTGCACACTGTGCATGTGTAGAAGTTTGATTAAAAATAGCACCACCTGCAGTTTTGGGTGTGTGTGAAAAGTAACCAGTCGTCAGTGTCTGGTGCCTCTGCATCGATCGCCACAATATGTCATATAACGATGAGAACATGTATGAACATGTACAAAGTATGAGAACAGCATTAATGTCACCTGATTTCCTCTCAGGGATCAATGATTTACTGAATCTGATCAGGTTTAATGAATAAGTTCTGATCAATTTAGTTTAAATTAACCTAATTTAAATTATTTTCTGTGTAATGTGTAATTTGACGTTGACTAGATGTTGCACTTTGTTACTTTTGTCCCATAGTCAGGGCGAAAGTAACACCATGCAATACACTGAAGTTAAAAAACAAACGAAAACCAACCTTTTTTTTTAGGAAACAACAAAATAATGAAAAAAAAAATAAATAAAGAAAAAAGTCAAGTATAAACTTTGATATTCATTAGTTAATTGTTTATTAATTCATTATTTCAACATGCATTTTACTGTAGCTCTGATGAGTTGTTAGTATGTAACATTCTAATAGCTGACTTTTATTTTGTAAACCGGAAGTTCCCACTGAAACTGTTGTACTTGAGGTAGCTTGCTGACTGTGAATGTTTACCTACAAGACACGGACAAAAGGTTGTAATAAAAAAAACTAAAAGACAACACGGACTGAGTTATTCTTAGTTAACCTGGCACAACAGTTCGAACACTGAGCAGGTGAAGATGATTATAGCTGATCACGTTTTCACAGAGCGCCGCTGCGCTACACGAAAATGGGCGGAGCTCCACAGGCATAGCAAAGTTAACGTGCACTGCAGGCTCTGTAGTTAGGAGCCAGTGATGAATTGTGTTGCTTTTTAGACAGTGTTTGTGGTGATTTAGGCAGAGTTTAATGCAGCTAGGACAGGAGGAGAGAGGGCGGTGCACCTACAAGCGGTCCCCAGAAAAACTTCCCCATAAAAAACGTTCTTTGCCCCACGGTGACGGAGTTTCATGCCGATTTTGTCCATTTCCCCGTTAAATCGTTTTCATTGGTTTATTCCGTTAACGTGGATTTTGTAGGGCCCTATACTAATTGCCACTTTTGTAGCTATCTGTAGGAAATAAAGAAAGCCAAATTGTGTTATTTCTCAGTCCGGCTGCTAGAAGGCGATTCTGATATTTGCTGTGTGGCCGGAGAATATAAATGATGGACTGATGAAAAGCGGTCGGCTACTGTTCGATTCAGTTCTTGTCAGGGAGTGAGAGCTCATCTAAACACATCTAAATTCTCCTTCTGCTGTAAAACTATGTGAATTATTTCTGCTTCAACAAGATCAGACTGAGAAGGGAAGGACAGCCGCTGTCAGACAGCTTCGTCAGACTCAGGGTTTCTTCAAGTTAACCTGCTAGTGAGCAGGTTATGTTCTGAGTATGTTACAGAAGGTGACTGACTTAGTTAGCTTTCTTTCTGGGGGAAAATAGTTTCAACATGTATCTTAGTTGCAGTCTAAGTGCAAAGTGACAGTAATATCCAGACATCATTAGCATGATTAGCATCCTTGAGGGGCTGAACTCATTCTTGTATTATTTGTGTTTCGTAGACATCAGATGGTCCAGACCTCACTGACACTCCGGTGGCTCTCCTGACAGTCGTCATGGATGACAATACTGATGTGTCCCTCTTCAGCCCTGAGAGCATCTGTATTGTCGTGGAGGATGAAATACTTGTGAGTGGTCCCACAAATCTGGCTGACTCATTTCTCCTGCTCTTTGGGTACATCTATGCACTAGACCTACAGTACCCAAAGAATCTCCAGCTTACATTCACATTTATCCAACAAGTTGTGATGTGTCTTGAGGACAACAAACCACTGAAAGGGCGTCTACTGGTGCTGAACAATGATTTGTTCAATGAGTGAATCACTCAGAATGGACTGTTTGTTGAGCTGAGTATTGAGGAAGTTTTTTTGTTTTTGTTCCAGTCTTTACAAATAAGTAATCATTTGCCTCTTTACCTCAGATTTAAGATGTCACACTGTTTGCCTGTTCTACCTCAGATTTTATACATTGATTGTAAAAAGATAAATGTTAATGTAGTTTTTAGACTGAATAACTTGTAGAAAACGACTGTTCAATTCATGCACGATACATATTTAATGTTTTGTTACATAACCTACCTTGATGCACTACCTTGATGATGCCAGTTGAAGTACGGTACAGTGGAAAACTAGTTTATTTGAATGTTTTATTTTTGATTTTATTGGAGTTGCAGCCTTCAAGGTACAGTAAGTGCCAAAATGTTTTTAAAAAGTGTTAAATGGCTCCACTTTCTGATTGTTGTCAATGCTGTTTAGGATGGAATATAGTTTGAATCTTATTTAATTTTATTGTGAATCCTTTGTGAGTGATAATATTTACTGAGTGAGATGAATGTGAGATGGAGACCAAAAATACTGAATCTACCCTCTGTGTTTATGACAAGCACTTTGTTTTGACTGAGCTTCTTTGATTTGTGTCTTTTAAAAAGCACAGTGTTGAATAAAAAACGTTGTTAAATTGTCACTGTGGTGTCACTTTTAGCTGATTGAAATACTGATGTTGGCCCACTACAAAATTATAGTTTGGAATTAATTGTAAGTGCATGTCCCACATAAGTTGTACAATATTGAAAATTTTGTGTTTATTTCCCACATTATATGAGTTAAAAAAATATAGAAGATTTTGAGTTTATTTCCCCACATTATGAGTTGAAAATAATTGAAAATTTTGAGTGATTTACTCACTAATTATAAGTTGAGGAAAATCAATATTTTTAAGATAACATTGAGATAATTTAAGGCAACTATAAATAAAATTTTTATTTTATGCCAAAATAAAACATTTTAAAAAAACAGTCAAATATTATTGTGTAATCTGTTACACAATAATCTATCATTAACCTTCTAAATGAATCCTTTAGAAATCATTTTTAACGTTCTGACCAACAGTGTGCATTAGTTTGAGCTCTACTTCTCCCACTGATCAGTTGATGTCTCCACTACTGACCTGAGGGCCATTGTTGGGGTGTTGGGAAGCATCAGTAGACAGTCCCATGTCTGATGCTCACTGTTGTCATACAACACAAACTCTCTGATCTTGACTTTTACTCCACTGTTGAAGTCAGCAGACAGCTTCATGAATCTGACTGTGTAATTGTCCTCCATCCTCACCTGGTAACACAGAGAAACTATTAGGTCAGCACAATGTTTTAACTAAATATACAAAAACTCACCCATTCACAACATTGACAATCAGAAATTAAATGAAAACTAAAATAAATCGAAGTCACCCAATTAACACACTTCCAGCAGGTTTAAAATACATAAACTTAAAGCTGCAGTATGTATTTGTATGTATTGTTACTTAATTTGGTCATAAATCCATCCTAACCTTTGATGACATTGTCATCAAAGGTTAGGATGGACCTCTGCTCTCTCTCATTGCTCTGTATCTGAGCTTTAGCATCTACTTTACTAAAGTAGATGCGTGTTCACGTCCTTCCTGTAGAAAAAAAGTGCAATGGTGGACTTTCTAGCAAGAAAAGTGGCCATTGCAGCGTTAGCACAACAGTTACACGGCAAAGCAAGAGGAAAAAAGAAAACCGACGTAGTGAAGCAACACTTAAAAGCACATGTGTCAAACTCCAGTCCTGGGGGCCAAATCCGGCCCTTTCGAGCATCCATTTCGGCCCGCAGGAGCAAGTAAAAAGGACAGAGAAAACATGAATTATTTTTTAAATGACCATTGCATTAACTCCACAATATGTTTACAGGCTTATGGAGTTCGCTGCTCTGATAATAAGCAAGGGATCTCAACCTGAGGAGTTCACCAGATACCTTCAAGAAACTAAGAATATTTTCTGAACAATTTCAGCCCATTTTTGCTTATTTTTATCCTTTTTCTACAACTAAACCAAACGATCCATATTTTTAACATGGTTCATCACTTTTTCTTGCCATATTTTTGCTCCTTTTAATGCATTTTTGCAACATTATTTCTATTTCTGGCTTTTCTACATCACATTTCAATGCCTTTTCTGCACATTTTTTCCACATTCCAGACATTTTCAGCACTTATAAACCCTTTCCACCACTTTTCCACCTAATGTCACATCATTCTTGCCAACCCTCCCGATTTTCCCGGGAAAATCCCGAATTTCATTGTACCTCCCGAAAATCTCCCGGGGCCACCATTCTCCCGATTTTCTCCCTATTTCCGCCCTGACATTGTCCAGGCGGACCATCCTTCACTGAGCGTCGTTTACGGCCAGACAATAATAACGATTACACCGCATAAGAAGAGGAAGAAGAGACATGGCGGCATGTCAGAAGAAGAAATATGGCTGCAAATTCCAAAATGACTGGAAAAAACAATTTAACTTCATTCAGGACAGCTCAAAAGGGAAGGGTTATGCGGCCTGCAATGTGTGTAGGTCAAACTTCTAGATTGAACACAGTGGCCGAACGGACATCACGAGTCATCAACGGTCAGAGAAGCACAAGGCTGCTGCAACGCAGATCTTCCTCAGGAAGCAAGGATCGACAGGTTTTGGGCCATGCTTGGGAGAGACGGAAGATTCCAGACTCTGGTACATTTGATGAAGGCACTTTTGTGCGTGCCCCACAGCAATGCATCATCAGAGAGGGTGTTCATCATGGTTAGAAAGATAGTGACAGAGAATAGAACAAGGATGGACAATTCAACCCTTAACGCACTCCTTTCCTGCAAATTAAATTTTGAAGGTCCTGCCCATACCTTCACTCCTTCAAGAGCTGTGTTACTGGCTGCGAAGCATTGCACCTTCAAATACAACCATGTGTTGGGAAGTTTTTGTTATGGTTATAGCTGTTGTTGTATAGGCTATGTTTAATTTTCCTTTTGTTGATTATTTTTATTTTTATTTATTTTGATGGATAATTGATGCAATGTATGCCTTTTTTGTTTAATTAAATGCTATTTATTTTATTTATTCTACTACTACCACCATTTACCATTTGCACTGGTACCGCTCTTTTGAAAATCTCCCTAATTTTGAGGTCTCAAGGTTGGCAAGTGTGTGTCACAAATGTTGACCCATTATTGTCACTTTTAATCTCTTTTCACCATATTTCATGATTATTTTTGTCAATTGAACCACATTCACCATTTGTCATGCTCATAATTCACCAGTTTAAACTAATTGTTCCAATATTAACTCTTTGAACCCTTTTTTACCACGTTTCTGTCTGTTTTTGCCCACTCAAATTTGCAACTTTCAACCAATTTATCTGGTTTTTAAAATCTCATTTCACCACCTTTTTCATCATTTTTGGTCACTTTGAACTAGGGCTGAAAGGATTTATAGAGTTACTCGATTAACTCAATTACAAAAATTTCTCGAGGCAAAAATTATGCATCGAAGCATTCTTTCATTCCTATAAGACGCGCACTATACGCGCAGGAACCGCACACCGCTAGCGCGTCGTAAATGCGTGACAAACATTCTGCATTTAGTTTAGCGCCATGGCGGAGAGTAAACGACAGAGAACGTCTAAAGTCTGGGATCATTACATCCTCAAAAATGAAGAAAACAAGGTGCAATCATGTGTTTACTGTAAACAATACCTGTCATACCACAGCAGTACGACTTCAATGATGCAGCATCTGAACCAAAAGCATCCACATGCTGTTTATACAAGTGTCGCTGAAACAAGGTAATGTAGCGCTAATTTAGACCTGGGCCGATTATCAATAAATACATAAATTAACCGGACGATTAATTAAAATGAACGCGGAAGTTTTCCAGCTTTGATATATTGACATATGCATGTGTATTTGGCTGTGTGTCTGTCAGCTGCAGAGGTTAGCGTTAGCATGGATATAAAACAGCAGATAACTCAGTCAGTTCTAATAATTTATCAGTGAACCTGCAGCGTAATTACTCTAAAATAGTACACGACCATCAGGTAATCTTAGATTTATGTAAATCAAACAGTTTTAGTCCGATAGATGTGGCAACTCTAGCTTCAGATTGCTACAGCGGCTACACCCAGCAGCCTGTGGAGCCTCGTACTCCGCCAGCGGAGGAGACGTAAGCGGTGTGATCAGAATCAAGCACTGCACACGTGCACACACAAACCAGGGTAGATGGTCTTTAAATCCATAAAAAGGTAAAGTATTAAATGTGATGTAACCAAATCTAAGGCCTTAAAAACTTTACGTTTGAGAAAAAAGGGATTAAATTAGAGAAATTGTAGCATTAAATATTGTGGTACGTCTCAGTGCTTGTGCTCTGAAGTGTTGTGGACTTTAAACACTCTCTGGTCTCTGATCATCACTGTGACAATTCTAATAATGTCAGCAGCACAATATTTTGATATAGAATAAAAATACTTTATTAAGCCCGAGATAAATTAATTTTCTCAGCTGCTAAAAACATAATTCCAGTGTTTGTCAAACACATACACACACAGGTTTCTAGGTTACCATAGCAAATAGGCTCACCCTAGAAATTATATAATATTTGTTAGTAGTTAGTTCGTTGACTTAACTGGCACTTATTAACACTACATGGTTAAATTGCAATAAATGGGCTTAGTTTTGGAGCCAAATGTTGTTTTTTTGATAAATAAAAGCCAAAGGATACCAATGTTCAGATGTTATAATTTTCAATAAAGCAAAAGAAATTGCTTCAAAGTCACTGAGAGAAATTTTTTTTTAGAAAAAGCCTGTTTTTTTCAGCTTTTTGCTCTGAAACTGGTGATTTGTGTAAAACTTGTTCTATTCAACGGCTGATTACAGAAGAAAACCACTGGCCCAGTGCACACGTTCAGAAGCTGATTGAGAAGCTCTGTGCGCTTTCACGCAACCACATCACCGTGGTTACCAACATGTCACCAGATCAATTGCAAAGTAATGAACTTGTGAGGTTTCTAGTGCAGGAAGTATATTTATCACCTTTAACATTTAACATCCCTTTTATTGGGAAAATCTGGCAAAACTGTGTAAATAGTTCTCAGGAAGTTATTTTTTTGTTTTCCTGTTTTCTGCAAACTTGGAAAATCAGAGACTATGTGTTGTTATCATTGTCTTGAAGGGAAGGTCGGTACTATGCCAACAAAGTGTTCTGTAACCAGGTACAGGAACAGCACAATTTCACTGAGAATAGGTAAACAATCCAGACTATAGGTGTCAAACGTGCTGGGGCACGGAAGCCCTAGTTAGTCCAGTGTCCAGAACCTCTGCCTATCACTGGAGAAACAGAGACTCAAATATTAAACCTATGTTTGTATTTTATTATAAAACATCAATCAGAAATGCTGAAAACATGAAACAACAATATTATGTATGTTAACTATATTACATCCACTAAAACTAAAATATAACAAAATTACTGAAGATTATAACAAATTGTCAACTTAGCAACACTCAGCAAAAGCTCTTTTGCTGGTAACTATGGTAACATTCTGTTTGGAAGAAATGAAAGCTTTAGGCTCTAAAATGCTTTCATCTTTGAAATTCTAAAATGCTTTCATCTTCACATGATCTTCATTGTCAGAACATTTCACAAACTCCTTGGACTCAGTGACTTTACTTATTCTATCTCTGACAACAGCAATAATTTTGATCTAATGATGGAAGTGCATCAGGTCAATGTAAAGAGTCTGGAACAAACATGCTTTGATGTCCTTAAGGATCATCTCTGCCCAGAAAACTGCATTGGGCTGTGGCAGTTTGCAAATGCCTGTTATATTCCCATTTTGTTTCAACTGAAGTATGAGGCCTTTCACTTTATCTGTGAGAATTTTGAGGAGGTTTCACTCTGTGAAGAGTTTTTGCAGCTTGCAGAGCAGGAACTGGCTGAAATCCTGGATCAGGATGGCCTTACTGTGACCCAGGAGAGCACAGTTTATCAAAGTGTTTTAAGGTGGATAAACCACATGCCTGAGGAACGACAGGGAGCCATTTCTACTCTGTTACCAAAGGTACGACTGGGGCTGATGGACAAAAGTTACATCACAGACAATGTGCTTAACAATGATGTGGTAAAAACAAACCCTGAGTCCCACCTCTTGGTCTCTGATACCCTTAAAGTCATGTCTCAACCTTCATTACTCTGCTCTGAGTCTGGGATCAACAACACCTTGTTTTGCCGTCGCTTGCCAAACGCCGTCTTACTGATGTTTAGAATATATTCTAAGACCATAGAGGCCTTTGACTACAGAACTAACAGCTGGATCACAGTTCACACTCATCCCAGTCTGGAGGATACCATGGCTCACTTACTATTCTACAGCACTGTCTTCCTTGGTGGATGCTTCTACATTGTGGGTGGTGTTTTAAGATGGACCGACCCCTCTAACAGAGTGTGGAGGTTTAACCTAGTCACACACACTTGGCAGGAAATGTCACCAATGCAGGAGTCACGGAGCTTTGTGAGTGTTACCGTGCTAAAGGGATGCATCTACGCTATGGGAGGCTACAGGGATGATGGTACCTCACTAAGAACTGCTGAACGCTACCAGCCCAACATCAACCAGTGGACGTTCATTGCATCAATGAATGAAGAGAGGATCAGGGCCAGCTGCACCACACTGAACAACAAGATTTACATATGTGGAGGACGGAGTAATAGAGTACTGAATACTGCTGAGTATTACAACCCAGACACCAACCAGTGGACACTGATCACTCCTATGGGAACACCTAGGTGTGACCTTGGGGTCGTTGCATATATGGGCCACATTTTTGCAGTTGGAGGCAGAGATGGGTTCAGAGATCTGAGGTCTGCTGAGGCTTACGACCCAGTGACCAACACCTGGTACGATGTCCCTGAAATGGTCCACAGACACAGATACTTTGACATTGCAGTGATGAACAAGCAGATCTTTGTTGTCTCTTGTAGGACTGGAAAAATTGTTGAGTGCTATGACTACACTACAAATACTTGGTCTGTGGTATCTTCTGGCATGGACCACAATGATTGGGTGAAATGCTGCGTGATTTCTGGACTTCCCAACATGGCTGAGTACTGTTCCCCTCGTGAACCCATCATACCCAGGACACAGGTCTAAAAAAGTCTAAACTAGATACTGAGATGGAGCAAATGTTTTTTTCCATGATCCTAACTGGGAGTGTAACCTGCTCTGACCAGGTCTGTGTGTATCAATAAAAGTGTTTAAAGACATTAGAAGAACTAATGTGTGAATAAATGGATCAGTTCATGTCCCAGCTCAGATGGGATGGTTTTAATTAGCCTGGATCAACCTGAGTTGGTGATGATCTAGAAAAAAAATACTACATTTTAGTGGTGACAACATATAGCAGACGTGTAGATGTACTGAATTTAATTAGAATTAATGTCGTGGTTAGCAAGATAAGTATTCTAAAGGATTAAAATAAGCAGAAGTGGATGATTATTAGATTAAATTACTTGAAATCAAACTTCCTACAACACAATAACAAGTGAAATATACTGAATATAAACAAATAATTCTTGTTCAAAATTTTTTCTGCTTTTTTAATTTATGCAAATGAAAGCTTCGGAACAAGAAGAAAACAACTAATGTAAGTAAAAATTGACTCAGTATTAATGAAAAATGATTAAGCTGTTTCTTGATACAAGTTGACTCATCTTGAAATAAACCTCAATCTATATTAAAACTAAAACCAAAATTTTAAAACCAGTTTTTGTTCTTAGAATAAACATCTTATCAGAATCACAACCAGGAGTATGAGTACCATCAACATTTATTAACAGTATGAACCTTACACCAGAAACAGTGGTTGCTGCACACTTTTTATGTCAAATTTAAGACAATTTAAGACTTTTTTAAAGCAAAACAAACAGCAATGAACAAAACACATAATATGCTGCTGTATAAAGTGCTGTGATTTGTCACGTGAAGAAGGCAAAAACAAAATGATCAAACATTTGTGCAACACTACAATGTAAAGTATTCAAACATGTCTCAGTTCAAGTGCCATCTAACATGTGAGACCTAAGGACACTGAGGGAAAACTTGTGGCGTAGCTAGCCAAGTCAGGCACAAAACAACTTATTCAAAGGCATTGCAAACAAAAACAAACACAACAGACCTGACAAAATGCTGCTTGACGTTCACCTATTTTTCAACCAATGACTTCCAGAAAAAGGAAAACGTAAAAACCAAATACAGATAAAAACGGTGTATTTCTGATTGGTTTTAAAATTTCAATAATCCAAATAACAATGGTAACATTATTTATTGTTTTGTTTGTTTGCCTTTTTTAGGTGACGACAGTTGCAAACACTGCAGCTTCTGTGAACTTGTAATAGAGAATAAGAACGCTACGTCAACTGTATAAACTATGGAAGTATATCTGTACCATAATTCAATTTAAAATCCATTAACAGAAATGTTTTTTTCATTTTCAGAACATAGCTGCATTTTTTCACTCATAAATAAAATGAATAATAAATCATCCAAATTGCATGTTCATTTTCTTCTCCCTTAAACATGACGCTCTGGTGGGAGGAGTCAATGCAGACTGGAGAAGAATTACAAACGGTGGAAAATCAGATCATTTCAGGTCAAAATAATGTGAGCAGCTGATTTTCTGAGGGTGCACAGATCCTAGATGACTAAGATAGTTTATAAATGTGATGACTGGACTACAATAGAGTTACACAGAAGTAGTTTGATATTTGCAACAACTGTTTATTTGTCAAAAGTCACAGTTTAATTCAATGAAACTTTATTTATACAGGGACAATTCCAACAATAGTCACCACGTAGCGTGAGATAACAGGCAACGCATTGTGTGATCATTGGTTTCTAAGAAGGGTTTACAGATGAAAAGCTCTATTATAGCTGTGTGCTAATATGCTAATTATTGTAATATACAGATTTTAATAGCAGACATGATATTTACAGTCATAATATATTGTGTTTCTGGGTGTGCAAAGGTTACAGATGTGTTCCAGCGAGTCATTATTATTTTGATTTTAATTTGAAAATATGTTCTAATTAATATTTCATCCCAAGGTTCCTTTTTCAAAGCAAATATGGTAAACAATACCAAAAGTCCATATATTAATAATAATAAAACTTAATAAATCCCCAACACTGCATTTTTATTTTTTCTATTCTTTATTAAATAATGATGACATGTACGGTGACCATACGTCCGGTTTTAGACATGTCCTCTTTTGTTTTCATGTGGTGTCAGGGCTGTGTGGGGATTTTTTACAAATTTCTGGGTTTTCCAGGGACTTTGAACGCCATTCGAGGCATGCGTTAATTTAAAAGACGTACCTTCGCAAAAATGTGTTCTATCTGTTACCTGCTGTCATAGATTTTTTTATGATTTAGATATAGAATCAACAGCACTTTGTAAAAAAGATAAACAAACAATATGATATGATGTGTTACCATTGTTATTTTGATTTTAAAACCAATCAGAAATACACCATTTTTTTTGTATTTGGTTTTTATTTTTTCCTGTTTCTGGTTTTGCTGTTTTCCTGATTTTGGTTTAAAATAATTAAAAAATTACAGGAAAAAAGTGCCACTAAAGTCGATGTTTTACGTAATAACATGCTCCATAGTTAATTATTAGTTATTTTTGGTGTGTCAGCATGTCTTTCATGTAATGTACAGGAAGTGACTTTAATTCAATTTGTTGAAAATTATTTCCTAGACAAACAAATGCAGTTATTCTGCATCCTGCAGTGATAGACACAGCAAACACATATACAGCTGTTATGTTACTGCACAATATCATATAAGTTAGCTGTTACCATAATAGCTTTATATTGTAACAGCTCTGCTGTTTGTTGGATGTGTCCGTTGTAGATGTTCCTAATTCCTACAGCGTTGGCAGTCAGTGAAGGCAACTTGAGGATGCGTAGTGGAGATGTGTGTTTACAGTCTATGGTGTAGAGAGTTTGTGTCAGAAGTTAACTTTGGATTCATCTTTGTAATTTACCTTTCCATGTTTTATTTGGTGTGGTCACAGCAAACAGTGACTCAGGAATTTTCATGCAGTGAAAACTCCTGAGTCATGATGGTAAACAGCGAGGCAGGAAGTATTGGTTTCACGTTTATGGTGAAGTGCTACGAAGTGTCGCAATGTATGCGCACTCTGTGCATCTGTTGCACGGTGTATATTGTTTGCTTTTAAAAAGTAATCCCACTAAGTAATCCCCATTTTTAATAAAAATACTGGTAATCTGATTACATGTTTTTAAATGTACTGTAACAGATTATAGTTACATTATTTTTGTATCCAGATTACATAACGCTGTTACTTGTAATCCATTATTCCCCAAGCCTGTGTGTGTGTGTGTGTGTGTGTGTGTGTGTGTGTGTGTGTGTGTGTGTGTGTGTGTGTGTGTGTGTGTGTGTTTGTGAGAGAGACAGAGCATTTAGGGGCCCCATCCATGAAGTCAGCAAAATGAAGGTCCGTTGTTCTATGTGATAAAAACATGTATTTATTTATCTGAATAATATTCACTGTTATGCAGGATGTTTACTATTATTTGGGCCATAGTATATAGTCATCTTAAATATGTAATTCCTTGTTTTAATCAGAAATAAAAATGGCCAAAAATAATGGAAAAAGTTGTGAAATGGGATTTTAACGACCACAGAAATTGGTTAAAAGTTGCAAATTAAAATGGACAAAAACAGATAGAAAAAGTGTTTTCAAAGTGTCAATATTGAAACATTTAGTTTAAACTTTCAAAAAATGGGCATGACAAAAGGTGTATGTGGTTAAATTGGTAAAAATAATCATGAAATACGATGAAAAAGGACAAAAGTGACAATAATTGGTCAACGTATGTGACATCAGATGCAAAAGTGGTGGAAAGGAGTTGTAAGTGTCTTGAAAGTGGAAAAATGTGTATTAAAATAAACTAAAAATGCATTAAAATTTGGGATTGAAGACACAGATGCTGCAGGGCGAGAAAACACACACACAAACACACAGTTTACACACAAACACCCCAGGGACGCGTTCACACTGATTCTGTGTCACAAAGTCACATGTGTTGGAAAAAGTCACACAAACACCACTTCTACTACACATTATTTGTGTAAACATTTGTTCCTCTAAAGATGTTTATTATGAAGATGAAGCGATCATCTGTAGTTTAAAGATGTGTAGCTCTGTGGGCCTGTACTACAAAGCTGGATACGTATATCCTGGATTTATCTCCGTTAGCGGGTTTCACCAAACCAAACATTCTCTGTCAGAGAGCAGCTGCACTATGAACTGAGATAATCTCACTGATGATCTCAGTCTTTCCTGAGTCTTGGAAGAGAACAGACGTGTTTCAGATGCCCTGCAGGAGTGCAATACTCCTGTCTGATAACACGACCTTGGGAGATTAACAGCGAGCAGTGAACAGCTGCATCTGAAGAGAGTCTGAGAAAACCTGAGCCTGAGAAAACTTGGGCCCAGACTATGGCTAGAAGATAAAAAACAGGTCCATCGGGACCACCGGATCCACCAGAGGAGGAGTAATAACAGGAACAATGACTGCAGATGAGAACACATCCAACACAAAAAAGGAAAAAAAACATATATGAAAAGATGAAATTGTGGTATGAAGAAGATAAGAATGTTTGACCAGGAAAGAAATGAGCTTTGATGTAAGATGTTCTGTGTTCAAAGCAGGAAACGGGTTTAGATAAGCAAATTGCTTTTTTCTGTCACCCTTTCCGGCATCCAAAAAAAAAATGGTGACGATGTGATTTCTGCTCTGAATGTCAAAGTGAATTTTTGTGATTGCAACCATGTCAGAAATGAACGGAATAAATAAAAATAAATAAAAATATCAACTCACTCTCTTAACCCAGGTGATGTCAGCCTGGCTACGTGCACGCTCCTGTGACAGGGGTGAGAAAGGGCCCCCCACACTTTGTGTATAGCAGCACAACTGCTGTATGTTCCTGCTGAGGCTGTCAGCGTCACCACAGTGTATAATGAAAGTGTATAATGAATGAATGAATGATCTGATTGGTCCGTGGATACAGAAAGTGTCTGACACACACAGCCTCAATCAGCTGACTGTAGGCATTTTACAAAGATTATTATTCAAAAGTATAAATATTGTTTATTTTTAGTGAGTCACACATAAACCTTTTAGTTTCTGGGCAAAGATTTCTCCATAGACACTAGTAACAAATGTAGAGACTTTATCTTGTGTTATTGGAGAGTTTTCTGATGTTTTAGAGACATTAAAGCATGTATCACTCACTGCTGTGAGGACAGTAAGAGGCTCAGAGCCACAGCTGATCCTCACACACAAGCAGCTGATCAGAGCAGACACACTCCACACTGCAGATGAAATGTGTCTGTTCTCTGTCTCCACCTTAGATAATGTTTCTCTTAGTTTTACAAGCTATTTATCTCGTTTGTTATCACTCTCTCTCTGACTCAGGGCAGACTGTGCACGGACTGAAAGCAGATCAAGTGCAGTCCGCCACACACACAGAGTCAGAGGAACCTCTTTGACTCTGTTCCTCATGAACATGTTTGTGCCTTTATTCTGTTGCTTCTCCACCTCAGTCTTCATTTTTCCTCTTGATTTGACAAAAGTCACGTTAGAGATTTCTGCTGGAATATAAAGCCATGGGACTTTCTCTACTCTCAGATCAAGAACACACATTGACTTTTAATGAGCAGCTCGAGCAGCCAATAGTAATGCTTAAAACAGCTCATTGGATGGCCCCATTGGTAGAAAGATCTCTGATTGGCTGACATCAATTCTGTATTGATAAACTTCATTTTCAGAGCCCGGAGAAGGGGAAGAGATTCACTGTCCACTCAGAACACTTTGGATTACAATATGCTCAAAGATGATTATGGATTTTTGACCAAATAACACAAAATAAAATTACTTATTGCAGCTTTAAGCTAAGGGATGATTACTGCTGAATTGTCTACTGCCCACTTTCTGGGTGTTTAGAACCGTGATTGTTTTAACTCGTAACCATATTTTTAAACATTTTTGTAGCATCATAGGTCAGTTAGCTCAGCTGGGCAGAGCGTGGTGCTAATAAGGTCATGGGTTCAAGCCCCATACTGGCCAGATATTAATCAAGGACCATAAACCTGCTTTTATTTGTTGTTTAATTTAATAAGATACAGGATGATGGTCTACCTGCTGGGCATTGCTGCCTAACGCACCTCCACCGGTGCTTCCCTTGCATGTGTGTTAATCTGAACACCACACTGGGCATAAATGGGTCATCAGCTGGGGACCACCAGTCATAGATGTTTCGCTCCTTTAACCCCAGTACATCTCCTGGTGGCGGAGCGATGGCAGGGATCTCTCCCTGCCACCCCCTACTAATGCCCTAGGTGTTATCAGCCCCCCAACTCTTGTGCTTCCTCCTCAGCCATAGCCAAAAGCTGCCCCTTTCCGCCTCTTCCGCCAGTTTTTTAACACCTGGACCACTCGCTGCCAGGTGTGATGACTCTTGACATACTTCTCTGGCGAGGAGGATTGACATTTTCTCCGGCCCTTGCGAACAGGATGGGTTGTCTCGCTGGAGCCGAAGGACTGCTGTTAGCCTCCTGTCTGTATAACTCTGCCACCTCTGCCAACTTCCTCAACACCGGATCATGTCGCCACCTGTAGCGGCCTTGGGACAATGCTATCTTGCAGCCTGACAGGATATGCTGGAGGCTTGCATTGCTGGTACTACAAAGGGGACAGGTCTCTTCAGCACCAAACCACTGGTGGAGGTTTCTGGGACAAGGTAGGGTGTCATAGGTGGATCTGATTAGGAAGCTGGGCCTGGCTTGGGGGATCTTCCTCAGGTCAGACCATGACAAGGACCTGTCTGTGACACCTTCTCATGACATCCAGCCTCCCTGCCGGCTTTGCGACACCGCTTTGATATTAAGGCGCTCCTGCTCGGTCCTCGTCACTTCTGCCACCACCATGGCTCTCCGCTCTTCTTTGGAGGCCTTTGACCAGAAGTGGGGGATCTCACTCCTCCCAAGGCCTGCTCGTCCCTCCTGGACTCTGCCAACTACCTCGCGATGTTTCAGCCTGCTGATTACCATGGCAACCTCTTCCTGGGCTTTCCACTTCCTCCCTGTTCGTATCTGGGAGCCAGCTGCTCTCACCAGAGGGTCATTGGATTCCCTCAGTTCCAGCCCCAGCCGAGCCTTCTCTTGCCTGTAACCCAGGCCAATGGATCGCAGTGGTAAGTGAAACGAATTCCTGCCGAAGAGGCCTACGTCTGACTGGCATCTCGGCAGTCCCAGCCACTTCCTGATGTATGAGTTGGCCAGCCAATCCATCTTGTTTACCACTGAGGAGGGGACTTCACTCATCTTCAGAGGCCACATCACCCTTGGGTGCATGATGAACTGGTAACTCCATACTTTGTACTTGCCGGGGAGCTGACATTCATTGATCCTGGCCAGGCCATCTGCAAGTTGCTTTCTCACTGTTTCCCCCATCTGTCTGTCAGAAAGGTCTGCTGTGTAGGTGCGACCCAGGCTACGGACAGGTTGACTTGCCAGCACTGGAATCTCTTCACCGCCTGCGACAAAGATGGTACAGTCGCTTTCTACCCCTTTCCTGAGGGACAGGCTGCGTGATTTATCGGGTTTGATCTTCATCTGTTCAGCTGGGCAGAGCGTGGTGCTAATAACGCCAAGGTCATGGATTCAAGCCCCATACTGGCCAGATATTAATCAAGGACCATAAACCTGCTTTTATTTGTTGTTTAATTTAATAAGATACAGGATGATGGTCTACCTGCTGGGCATTGCTGCCTAACGCACCTCCACCGGTGCTTCCCTTGCATGTGTGTTAATCTGAACACCACACTGGGCATAAATGGGTCATCAGCTGGGGACCACCAGTCATAGATGTTTCGCTCCTTTAACCCCAGTACATCTCCTGGTGGCGGAGCGATGGCAGGGATCTCTCCCTGCCACCCCCTACTAATGCCCTAGGTGTTATCAGCCCCCCAACTCTTGTGCTTCCTCCTCAGCCATAGCCAAAAGCTGCCCCTTTCCGCCTCTTCCGCCAGTTTTTTAACACCTGGACCACTCGCTGCCAGGTGTGATGACTCTTGACATACTTCTCTGGCGAGGAGGATTGACATTTTCTCCGGCCCTTGCGAACAGGATGGGTTGTCTCGCTGGAGCCGAAGGACTGCTGTTAGCCTCCTGTCTGTATAACTCTGCCACCTCTGCCAACTTCCTCAACACCGGATCATGTCGCCACCTGTAGCGGCCTTGGGACAATGCTATCTTGCAGCCTGACAGGATATGCTGGAGGCTTGCATTGCTGGTACTACAAAGGGGACAGGTCTCTTCAGCACCAAACCACTGGTGGAGGTTTCTGGGACAAGGTAGGGTGTCATAGGTGGATCTGATTAGGAAGCTGGGCCTGGCTTGGGGGATCTTCCTCAGGTCAGACCATGACAAGGACCTGTCTGTGACACCTTCTCATGACATCCAGCCTCCCTGCCGGCTTTGCGACACCGCTTTGATATTAAGGCGCTCCTGCTCGGTCCTCGTCACTTCTGCCACCACCATGGCTCTCCGCTCTTCTTTGGAGGCCTTTGACCAGAAGTGGGGGATCTCACTCCTCCCAAGGCCTGCTCGTCCCTCCTGGACTCTGCCAACTACCTCGCGATGTTTCAGCCTGCTGATTGCCATGGCAACCTCTTCCTGGGCTTTCCACTTCCTCCCTGTTCGTATCTGGGAGCCAGCTGCTCTCACCAGAAGGTCATTGGATTCCCTCAGTTCCAGCCCCAGCCGAGCCTTCTCTTGCCTGTAACCCAGGCCAATGGATCGCAGTGGTAGGTGAAACGAATTCCTGCCCCAGAGGCCTACGTCTGACTGGCATCTCGGCAGTCCCAGCCACTTCCTGATGTATGAGTTGGCCAGCCTATCCATCTTGTCTACCACTGAGGAGGGGACTTCACTCATCTTCAGAGGCCACATCACCCTTGGGTGCATGATGAACTGGTAACTCCATACTTTGTACTTGCCGGGGAGCTGACATTCATTGATCCTGGCCAGGCCATCTGCAAGTTGCTTTCTCACTGTTTCCCCCATCTGTCTGTCAGAAAGGTCTGCTGTGTAGGTGCGACCCAGGCTACGGACAGGTTGACTTGCCAGCACTGGAATCTCTTCACCGCCTGCGACAAAGATGGTACAGTCGCTTTCTACCCCTTTCCTGAGGGACAGGCTGCGTGATTTATCGGGTTTGATCTTCATCTGTTCAGCTGGGCAGAGCGTGGTGCTAATAATGCCAAGGTCATGGATTCAAGCCCCATACTGGCCAGATATTAATCAAGGACCATAAACCTGCTTTCATATGTTGTAAATGTTAGTGTATGAGTCAGAAAGGACAAGGTATGAATATGTATACAATAAACACAGATAACCTGGAAGAAAATTCACAAAAATCTAGAATGGCTGTCAGTAAAGAAGCTTCTTTTTGACATCTTAATAAATCAGCAAGTAGGCCAAATACCAATTTATTGATGAATAATACCAGACCAAATTAGGGTAAGACTTACTTTGTATGTGTATGCCTTGTGTATTCAGGTGTCCAACCATCATTTTGTATCCACAGTTGTGATGGAGCTGCAGAATGTAGGTTATACTTTCATCCAAATCATTGTCTTACAATGTAGTGAATAAATCATGGACTCTGTTTATCCAAAACAATGAGAAAGGTCACAATAGACATTAAATGAAAACTGTGAAATGATCTAACCATTGTATGTAATAAAAACTCATAGACTAATAATAATGTAGCCTATTTTTAATGATCAAACATGTACATATATTAGCACACTATAGCTACAATTGTGCTTGTTTTGACAAAGTAAGTTTTACTGAACTCTAAATTAAAACTACTGCTAACCTGGACAGATGCTAGAGATAACAAGGACAAAACAATACTAGATTACTTTATACATTAGCTGATATTAAGGACAAGGGCTGATGTGCTGTCAAAACGGACCAGATTGTTTTAATGTAGCCTAATTGTTGTGTAGTTTACATGACCATTAGAACCTGAACATATGCCAGATAATATGACCAGTCTATAGCTTAATAATATAAGTATTGAAATGGAATAGCAATGCAACGTTAGCCTAGCCTACCATTAATACACATCAACATGAGTAATATTTACACACAAATATAGTTCTACTGTTGCTACTTTCAAACAAGCAAGAGTTACAAAACAGATGTTGACAGAAGTAGGTTAAAATGACCTTATCTCATAATGTACCATCCTCACACTAATTGTTCTCTCACTCACACTGAACATCTCTGTGATGTCCAGAGCAGTGTTCTCTGAATGGAGGTGAGCCTCAATCATATGGGGGTAAAAAGTAGGAGGGGCATCTGAAGGTTGTTTCTTCAGTCTCTGAGAAGATGCAGAACTGGTGGGAAATTTCTTCCAGACCATCAAACACTGCTGGGTCAACTTCTAAATCCATATCAGAGTTTAGCTGAGCTAAGCTGTTAATAAAACTATCCGATAAAACTGAAGGTCGTCATTTGGTGAATTGTTTTCAACTTCATCAGCTAATGTTCGTAAGTCATTCACTAAAGCTCTGAAATCAGCCATCTTCACTTCTTCATCTAAGCCACGCCCATCTACTGCAACAGGAAGTGAATCTGATTGGCTCGCTCAGTTGACCAATCCTGAATGAGACTGAGGTTAGTCCCTCCTACCTCATTAGCATACGGACACAGAAATGTGGAAATTAATAAATGTGGAAATAAATACATCTGGAAATAAATAAATGCATAAATAAATAAATCTGGAAATAAATACATGTATAAATAAATAAAAGTAGAAATAAATACATGAATAAATAAATAAATGTATAAATCAATTTAAGACATTTTTTTGTTTATATCAGATTTATTTACCAGTTTTTATTAATTTATTCATGCATTTAATTATCTCTTTATTTATATATTTATTTTTTTATTTATTTATTCCAATATTTATTAATACATTTATTTATTCATACGTTTGGCAGTTTTGGTCCTCCATACTCCCTGAACACCAGTCAAACAAAGTTATGTTTATAGAAATACACAAAAAGAGGATTCAAAAGACATTCATAATTTAAAACTACAATTATGAATAAAAATAAAATGTGTTTAAAGTGCTGATGAAAAAAATAGAATACTGATATTCTACAAGTCAGTTTAAATCCAAACAACTTAACGTAATATTGTATATTACGGTACATGTAACATAATGGAATGATGTATTTCTGTCTATCACTTATCACCATGGTACATCACAGGTAAATAAGTCATGTGTATGAGTATGGAGCTTCCTCACCCATTCCCTCAGACAGGCCTTAAGTCCTGATGCACAGGAGAACATTCTACCATAACAACTCCCACTCTGAGCCACCATCAGACGTCCATCCAGTGGTGGGCCGTCAGGGCCAGCAAGGCCTTCTCTGCTGGCCTAAACATAATCAGGAAATAATTTTCATTTTAATATATTTTTTTCATAAATATGTATGAAATTATTCCTCATAGTCTTTTCTCTTCATTTCATAGCTTTCCTCTTGGTTGCGCTGCTTCCAGGATTGTATATTTATCTTATAGCTTTCATCCAATCATATTTGAGCTGTCACGTGTTGCCAGGATCCACGAAATCTTCCCGAGGCCTTCAGAATTAACAGTGGGGGCGCCTCTACACTTAAATGAACTGAAACAGACAGATTGTGATAACCAATCAGATTTTGAGTTGGTGACATCAGGGCCAGCTAGCAGGTCTCACGTTGAACGTGACATGTTCTGACGTTCACGTCCTCTGATTGGATACGCACTAGTGAGACGTAGCGCTATGCAAAGTAGAGTGACATTAACCAAATGGAAGCTGGTGTCCCGTTAGCGACTCGAACGAGCTAAAACGTTAATAGTGTTTTTTTCAACCCACAATGGCTGAAGGAGGAGAAGAGATTGACCTGGTCGCTGATATACATGCAACGCCATTTTCAAGACGGACCTTTCAAGAAAAACTTGATATTGTGAGGATAGGTCGTCCGACCCCCTTGCTAGCTAACCTGTCCCAGCCGGGAAAAGGGTTTGTGCGCCACTTTCAAAGCAGCAACTACGAGCGGTATCCCTGGCTAACAGGTTCAGAGAGACTCGGCTTTCAGCACTAGCCTCCATGTCGATAGAAAAGGACTTATTGGTGGAACTGAGACAGACAGATAAACTGTACAACAGTCTTTGAAGTCTTCTTGAGGAAAGAAAGGAGGATGGATTTTGTGTTCAAATATGCGAGGATAGTCGTTTTGGTGAGTACAAAGCTTTTGTTTTCTATATTTTTGTGATTTTATTTCGTAAGCCCTTTTCGTGACGGTCTGGCGGGGCGGACTGCGCCGTGCCGCGCCGTGCCGCGCCGGGCGCAGCCTGCGCTTTGCCGTCACGACAGAGCCCATAATGTGCTGGTACCTAGAGCACCTGTTACTTCAGTGAAGGGACTGAATTGTTTTGCTTTAATCTATATCAAACGTTCATGGAGTAGGCTTCACCATTTCACCACTGTCGGAAATGAATGAATGAAACTGCTTTACGGGTGCGACAATGTGCTGTTTAGTGGACTTTTGTAGACTAATTACCTAATAAAGTAGTTGTACTCGACTATGTTTGTTTCTGTATAAATGTATGGTTTAGAGAGACATGGTGTCATAATGATGGTATTAAGAGGTGGATTCATTCAGTGTAGGACATCACTTAAGGCCTAGGTGTGAAATGCGCGGCTCGCCACTGGTGTGACCCAGACTTTGTGTTGGCCGG
Organism: Gouania willdenowi; assembly: GCF_900634775.1. Taxonomy (NCBI): domain Eukaryota; kingdom Metazoa; phylum Chordata; class Actinopteri; order Blenniiformes; family Gobiesocidae; genus Gouania; species Gouania willdenowi. The sequence continues at coordinate 21,353,011 of NC_041050.1, forward strand.
CAGGTTGTGGGTTCGAGTACAGCTCAGCAAGAAGCATGTCTGGTGACTCTGTTAAAATACACCGGAAATATCTATATAGAGGTACAGGTGACACTGTCTATGATATTTCACTATTGCTTTTTGCATCTTTTCCTTTGTGTGAGGGAGTGTAAAAATGGTCCCCTGCCTTTGTGCAGCTGAAAAACATCACAACAAATGTTTGGTCGACTTATTTTTCTAAAACAAAGGTTTATTACTAAAAATGCCAGTAGGCTAAATGATTAGATAAATCAAACAAGTGATAGTTCTGAATAAGATGTTTTTTATGTGCTAACAGATTGTTATTTTTTTCCATTATATATTATTCCTCAACAGGTCAAATTCAGTGAAAAATTCCCTTGTAGGGCTAAACTGTACATGACATTACATTATGATGTTTTTTAAGTGTGGAGGAGTAGGGGGTACATGGCTTTAGGTACAAAGTCTGAAGGTGTTTTCATCCTGGAAAAGTTTGGAAACCACTGTCTTATGGAATATTTTGGATTTTCATGCCCAGGGTTGCGAGTTCGAGTCCCAGTGAGCAGATTTTTGGTGTATATTTTTTGCTCAACTATTTTTACATTTGAAAAAGCCTTTACACAGGCCATTTTTATGAATTCACTTAGTTGATACAGTTTAATTTGGTTGTTGTACTGTAACTAGGGTATTCACTTACAAAGGTCCCCAACTGTAACGGTAAAAGTGAAACTTGCTGAAATAAAACTACAAACAAGTTGTCATCAGTCTAAAAAACAAAGACCTACAGGTAGATGTGAATCTAAATAAAATAAACTCAAACCCTGTAACAGTCATGTGACAAATCAATCAACAATTCTTGTTGATAAAGATTATTATTAATCTGGATCAAGTGGAAACAGAAACTATAAAAAACAGTCATTATTTTAATTTGTTTATAATGTAGGGAAGATATTTTAAACATAAATGTAACTGACGTCTAAAGCCACAAAAATGGCACCACTTTAAAAAAAAAATAGACTAATAAAAGACCTCTTTACATGTAGTATAAGACAAAAGAACAATGGAAACTTTGGAGAGTTTTTAATCCTTAAATCTGTTAAAGTAAAATGACCCCAAGTATTCAAATTATCTTTGAACTTTTAATCCTAATGTATGTAATTGTGATGTACAACAATGATAATACCTAATGCATTAATCTGACAAACTATAGTTATTAATCATGTTCCAAATGATATGAACCCAGAAAAGGTAGTTTCATCATCTCCTCCAACCAAACCTTATCCCCCAAAATAATACTCATATAAAGTACATATACTTGAAAATACTACTTAATTACAGTGTTTAGATGGATTAAATTAAAGCGGAATTAAGTGTTTACAAGATAGAGGAATTATTTAATTCAGAAATGAAATTGGAATAAACCAGCCACCTAATTCAGATTTAAGTTTCATTTGGGATTAAATTTGTATTAGGAATTAAATGTTTACAAGGTGAGTTTAAAGATGATTTAACTTTTATTCTGAATTAAAGAAGAATTAAAGCTCAAATGTAAACGTGGCCAGTGACAAAAAAAAAAAAACCTAAGGTGATTGAATAAATAAAAGTACTGAGTAATAATGACATCAGTTGAAATGTAAAATTATCCCATAAAAATTATACTCAAGTAAAATTTCAGTACATTAACTTAATTTGTTCACACTGTATGTATACATGTACAACATAGGAAACAGTTTGTTGACATTACTTAAAAGTGAGCGGTTGCCGTGGCAGCAAGATGAAAGAGAACCAAACAAAACTAAATCTTCAGTTGCTTCTCTCACTACAAGTGGTTCAGTAGCAAAATATCTCTGAGTGTCTTTGTATCAAAAAGTAAAACAAGCATTTTTGTGAAGTTTGAAAGGTTAATTAGTAAAGACCTGAGTGAGGAATGGCTGCTACAGGTAAGACACAATTTACAGATAAAATATGAGGATTAATTTTAATCTGCTAGGATGAAAGAACACTGTAGTCATTGAAGGAATCACTAGATTTTATTTAAAAAAATAAATAAATAAAAGTATGGATTATCCTTAGAAAATACATTAACCTTGCTTATAATATTTTAAAAATATTTTCCTTCCAAAACAAGTTTATTATCTTATGTAGATGATAATGTTTAAAGCAGTTTGAGAGCTTTCAGAGCCAAAGGTGTGTGTATGTAATACATAAAATAAGGGTGTTTGACTTCAATATTTACAGAATAGATGTGATATATCAGGAGGAGCTTCAGACTATTTATTACTACTTAATATGTTTTTACTGTAAAAAGTAACATGGCTCATACTGTGAGTGTACCAACAGAAAATGAGGATGTCCTACACATGCAGTCAATGCAGAGACAGGACTTCACATATGAATCAGATTTACAGGCCTATTATTTTTATTGGAACCCAAACTTTAGAAGTGACTGAACAAGATGTGATTTCCATGTTTGTGTGGGTCTTAGTGTTGAAATAGTGAATGCATTGATGAGTGTGACAGACTAAATGTATTATAGAACTGGGATAACATATGAGAATCTACTGAAACTATTTATTATCAGAAATTAAGCTATGAGGATTAATTTTAGTCTGCTGAAAAATCTGTAGTCATTGAAGGAATCACTAGATTTCCTTAATGAAGTACAGATTATCATTAGAAAATATGTTTACTCTGGTATTAACATATTAATATAATATAATATTAATAATATTATAATATTATATATATATATATATATATATATATATATATATATATATATATATATATAGAACAAATCAATGTTGACAAGTTGTCATGGCAACTCAGGCTAAGATGAAAGCTCAATGTTGACAGGTTGTCATAGCAACTCAGGCTAAGATGAAAGCTGCAGAATCTCCACCATTCTACAGATTCTCCTCGTGCACCATCAGAAACGACTAAAGTAGCTTTAATAATATTGATTAACGTTGACCAGCAGATGTCATCAGTGAGCAACGTTGGAGGCCAAAGTGAGTTTCTAATAATAATAATGTCAACTTTAATGACTAATTTAGTGATTTTCCAGAATCCAGTGAGTAAATACTGCTTGTTTGATTCTAAACTTATTTACATATTTAGTCATAATATTGTGTGAATGAGATGATAATGTAAAGATCTTTGGAAAGACTTTGTCATAAAAGCTCTATTTTAATCTGTTCATTTTAACATTTAACATTTAGTCTGAATTCTATCATTTTATACATTGTGTGCGTGTGTGTGTGTGTGTGTGTGTGTCTGTGTGTCAGTGTGACAATAACAATGTTTATTTAAAGGGCTCATGTTACGCTAAATTAACTTTTCTGTGCTTTAAACATGATAAAGTGTTATTAAGGCTTCATACACATTTCCAAAATATAGTTTTTAATTAATTCCCTCAATCGTTAGTTAGAGGGTGATTTGCTCCTTTCTTACTGCAGGGTGAGCCCAAACACCTCGCTACATTTTAATGACGCGTTCCCACTTTGATGACGAATTTGACTCGGCACTGAGCTGGAGAAGCCACGCCTCCAGGAAGCTCTCTGCCTTGATTGACATGTAAACAAACACATGTTTATAAAGCAGCATGAGCTCGGCTACGGGTTTCAATATGTATTTCAATAAATTAACGGCCATTTTGAAAAAAATGGCCAAAACGACCACTAGAGGAGGTTGCTGAGGTGGATCCACATCCTAAAATAATCAGTAGTGTTCATGCCATCTATGTGCCAAGTTTTATGCTTTTAACCCAAAGTGCACGATTCTACCAACAATTCTTCTTTAACCGCCCACTACTGGTACTGATCCAGGATCTGTGGTGGGGAACATGACCTGACTTTAATCAATAAGTTCAGGGATACGTTGTCTTCTGTTTTATTCACACAAGTGATTCAGCAGAAACACATTTTATATAAAGGGGAACCATTATTCATAGTTTGTTGTTCATAGATAGAAATATAATCACCTTTTTTATGTCTTATGAAGAGGTTTTTAGAACAGATTGTTTTAAATTTCTTTAAACTTTAAAATCAGGGAGAAATGTATCAGTTATTAGTAGTTTCATAAGTGGCCATTTTTGTGTATCATGTGTGTATTTAATTTCCATTCTCATTATAAATATAGTAATCCAGTAATTTTTCTCCATTATTCTTTATTTTCATCAAAATTGTCATAACGACACTAATAAATGGGACATGTTATAAACTGATTAATAACTGAATGATGAACCATTTCCATCTGAAACTGAAGAGGAACTAAGGTTATTAGCTAATGTAAAAAATTTTTTTTTCAAAATTCTGTTTTTCGCATATTTTTTTCCAAAATTTCGTTTATTTAGAAATATATTACAAATACATTGAAATAAAAAACATTTATTTTATTATTCATATAAAGATGTATGAGAGCAGCATTAATATCAACATATTTCCCCTCAGAGATCAACAGGTTACTGAATCTGATCAGGTTTATTGATTAAGTTTTGATAAACTTAATTTAAATTAAACTAATTAAAGAAAAACAAATGCATCAGTTATTTCACCACTAGAGGGCAGAATATTGTACAGTATTAGAAGCTATCAAGTTATCATGAACCTATGATGTTTCAGACTCTACAATCCCTGTCATCGTTGGTCTCGTCCACAACAACAGAACAACTGCAGCTCTTCACCAGAAATGGCTGTAGCTTCATAGACACATAAACGTTACGTGGGAACTGGTCTGCTCAGTATTTTGGTAGTTTAGACGTGTTTCAGGTGGACGCTTCAACATGTTGTTTAGCTCAGGACCAGGAGGGGTGCTGGGGTGCACCAAATGAACGGTCCCCTTTAACATTTCCCTTTACCTCACGATGACAGCGTTTCATTCACATTATGTCACTTTCTGCATTTAACAGTGGATTTGATTTTTAATGGTTGATTCTGTCATTCTGTCTATGATTCTATTAACACAGATATTATAGGACCATAATTAGCCAATCATGAGCTCATTACAAGTTGTTCATTAATCCTGTAAGAACAAAGTCAAACCTCAAAGTCAAACTGTTTCCACTGAAGACCGTCATTTACAAATCAATGGAAATTTAAATTATTCAGCCACAAAATCTAAATATTTTCCTCCACATCATGTGATCTCTGAACAAACTGATCATTTTAGTCAATTTCAAAGTGAAAACACTGCAAAGGATGGATGAAAATTTCTAGATCCTTCATGTTAATTCTGTCTCTTCTATCCTTCAGGTGGAGCTGATTCTATGCTGATGTTACAGGTGAATAAAGGATTGTGGAACCACTCAGCTGTGACAGCAAACATGGTGAGAAATTAGTGGATTGAAGTTTGGTTGCTGACGTCCATGTGGATGTGGATGAACAGCAACTGTTCTTTCTAGGAACACGTTTAGAAACAAATGTTTGTTTGGTTCCTTCTCTGTGTTTAATCTCTAACTGTTCTACAGGACTCTGGAAGCCAGAACAAAGTGACACCTCAACGTTCTCAGGACGATGAACCTCAGCCACAACAAAGAAACAAATCTAAGAGAAAAAATTCAGAGCAAAGAGTTCAACAGCAGAGCCAAGCTGGAGTTAAAGCTAAACATACGTGTGACCAGTGTGGGAAGGCCTTTAGCTTTAAATCAAAGCTCAATAGTCATCAAAGAATCCATTCTGGATCAAAGCCATTTAGCTGTGACGAGTGTGGAAAAGCTTTTGCTCAGAAAGAGAACCTGAAACGCCATCAGCTTGTTCACAGTGGAGAGAAAACGCACACATGTGATGAATGTGGAAAGAGTTTTAATCTTTCTGGATCCCTCAGTCAACATCTCCTCATTCATCGTGGAATCAAAGCTCACAGATGTGAACAGTGTGGAAAGACTTTCACACAAAGATCAACTTTAACGAGGCACATGCAGACTCACTCCAGAACAGAGTTCTATCTCTGTGACCACTGTGGGAAAACATATAAATACAAACAAACCCTCACTGATCACCTGAGATCTCACACTGGACATGAAGTGTGTCCCTGTGACCATTGTGACAAAGTTTTTACAACATATAAACAGTTAAAACGTCACCAAATCAGCCACTCATCAGAAAAACCTCATAAATGTGACACATGTGGAAAATCTTACAAGTGGAAATCTGACCTTACTTACCACCAACGAGTTCATGAGAAGAATATTTTCTGATGTGATGAGTGTGGGAAGACCTTCAGCACTTCATCTGTTCTCCACTTACATCTCTGTGTGGATGGAGACATGGAGCAGGAATCATCTTCAGATCCCAGCGACACACGGATGGTGACGACACCTTCTGGTTCCAGTGTTGGACTGAAGAACCCAGAGATCAGGCTGCACAGGATTCCAACATAAACCAACATCACGTTGTTAAAAGTGTTATTGTTGAATAGTGTTTAGTTGTCTTTTGTTTTGTGTCCATAATTTAATGTTTGATTTATGTTGCTGCTGCCTGTTGGCATGTTGGACTGTTTATTGTTCAGTGATTTAAATTAAATAAATGTGACACATTGATTCCAGTGCTCATTGTTTTTTTACACTGTGATTTTCTTCCTTTGAATCATCACTGAAACAGTACAAATATCTGGCAATTTAAAAGAAAATATCAAGAAAATGTTTTTACATTGTATAACAATTACAAAACAACTACAAGCTTTTATATACTTTTATCATTCAACATGTTTAACAATGACTATAACCTAATAATATTCACATTTACATTTTTACCAGAAACACAATATTTATGACTGAGTGAAATGTACTGGAGCAAGAACTTAAACCAGACTCTTATTTTGTAGTAACCACAAACACATTACGATCAGCAGCGCCATCTTGGCCTGCACGTAACACAGATTAAAAGTACCTGCTTCTTAACAAAAACATTATTTAACTACCTTTCAATTATGTTTTAGCTTGTCTTTTAGTGTTAAACCACATTCTTACACATGTTGACCTGTTTTCAACCTTTACAAACCTGTGTAAACAGGAGAAAAGATGAGGAATATAACAGTGCATCTGTTCAGTACAGCATGACTCAGCAAACTGAGGAAACAACGAGTTCACTAACAAAGAGAGTTCATGAAAGAAACACGGCACCACACTGCCTCCTAGTGGTAAAACTGAGATATGCAGTTTGTTTTAAATCGAAGTTTTGTGTCCTTTAACTCAGTCATTAACCAACCAAAATGACTCATATTACAGAGTTAAATAACTCTTAAAATAAAACATTAGCCAAATACAAACATAAAATAAAAACACCTTTTTGTGTGTGTCACACATGCACCATTATCTTCCCTCTTTCTCACTGTACTGTGTACAGGCCCATGTGTGTGTGTCTATATCTCCTATTATTTATTACCCCATTTATTTATCTACTGCTGCTGAAACACTGCAAATTCCCCCTGCAGATGTTTGGAGTTTCCACATCTGTATCCTCAGCTAAAAGTTGGACTTGTTTTATCTGATGTGTAAGAATTTGAAGATGCAAGATACTGTGTTGTTATTTCTTGATGTTATTATATTTTATTTTATTTTAAACTCTTTTTAAGTTTCCATTTACATGATCAATATAAATTAACTCAATTTAAATCAAACATTATTCTATGTCATTTTAACTGTATATAATTTAATACACTGTATTGTCTTCATTAGAAGGTAAATAACTTCTATTTTTAAAAGAAAAATGAATTAATATATATTTTGTGTATTTTATGGCACTTAACGTATTTGTATATTTTGTACATTATATTAAGAATTGTATTTTTTTTTTATTTATTTGGGAAAACTGTAATAAAAAACGGTTTACCACTGGGGAGGGTAATTTACATGTACTGCAGTATTGTTGGTGGTCTGCAGCTAGAATCTGAGGTGGGTAGTGACCCCCCTTTAAGGGTGACTTTGATCCGGCTGTGTTCCAGGATGGAGAACAGGACAACCTCTCTCCAGAGGACCAAGGAGACCCTGGTCCCATCTATACTATAATGACAGAAAGGTCTATGTGTGTGTGTGTGTGTGTGTGTGTGTGTGTGTGTGTGTGTGTGTGTGTGTGTGTTTGCAACCAGAGCCAATCGCTGCGCACACAGCAAAGCAGACACGGACTGTCAACACACAAGTGAAAGAGAGGAAGATAGTTTAGACCAGAGAGGGGAGAGGAGCGTCTGAGCAGCTGTGCCCACACTGATAGCAAAGCTCTTAAGTCTCACTTATTGGAGCCACGGCAGACTCCACTCCATGCTATCGTTAGCTTCTCAAACACGGAGCTCTCTGAATAGATCATTTGAAACCATCATCCACTGGTGAGTCTTTTGCAGACACGTTTTCCATTGTTTAAACCATATAACTGTCCGTGTAATTGTTCAATACTCCATCTGGAAAACTGTGGATTCTCTGTGGTTCCGTGCATGGAAGTTAAGTTCTGACCACTCGGTTCAAAGGTAATACAACAAAAATATGAAAATGACTCAAAATACACAAAACTAAATATCTATACAAAAAATATACAAAATAACAGAAATGAACAAAATTACACAAAATGACTCCAGAATCACACTACAATGGCAATAAAAAAATATAATTATACAAAAATTGCACAAAAACACAACAGAAAAATGCGCAAATACACGTGATGACTCCATAAAACATACATTACAGAAAAATACACCAAACAAAAAAATATAAAAGTGAGTAAAAAAAACAACAAACACATTTATCATGTTCATGGCCCAATGGCAACAACAAACAATAATTAGAACAAAAAATGCACAAAAAGACAACAGAAAGATACAAAAATACACATAATGACTCCAAAAAACATACATTACAGAAAGATACACCAAACAAAAACAAATATAAGTGAGTAAAAAAAACAACAAACATTTATCATGTTCATGTCTCATAGAATTAAACCAGGGAAATCGCGCACGCTGTTTTATTTTGCACCCGCAAATAAACCCCTTTATAACACTAGCGGTACATCTTTTAAATTAACACATGCCTTGAGATGTGTTTAAAGTCCCTGGGAAACCCAGAAATGTCATTCGTATAATAACCCCAGACAACCCAGAGACCACATGAAAACAAAAGAGGACATGTTTAAAACCAGGCGTATGGTCACCATACATGTCATCATTATTTAGTAAAATGCAGTGTTATAGTTTGGTCACATGGGAGAGATTTATAAAGTTTTATTATTATGAACATATGGAATTTTGGTATTGTTTACCATATCTGCATTGAAAAAGGAACCTTGGGATGAAATATTATTAAGAAATTATTTTCCAAAAAATATAAAAAATAATATTGATTCACTGGAACACATCTGTAACCTTTGCACACCCAGAAACACAATATATTATGACTGTAAATATCATGTCTGCTATTAAAATCTGGATACCATCGTCCCCATCCCCAAAAAACCTGCCATAGACAGCCTAAACGATTACAGACCGATCGCTCTGACGTCTGTAATCATGAAGTACATGGAGCGATCAGTTTCTCAGCACATCAGAGACTGCCTCCCTCCCACCTTCGACCCACACCAGTTTGCCTACAGGGCAAACCGATCCACAGAGGACGCCATCGCCATCACACTTCACACAGCGCTGAGTCATCTGGAAAACAAGAAGAGCTATGTGAGGATGCTTTTCGTGGACTACAGCTCAGCGTTCAACACAATCATTCCGGACATCCTAATCACCAAACTGTTGAAATTACAGATACCTCTCCCCACCTGCAACTGGATTAAAAACTTTCTGACGAGCCGCCCACAGTCTGTCAGACTCGGCCTCCACCACTCCTCCACCATCACACTCAGCACTGGTTCCCCGCAAGGCTGCGTCTTGAGCCCTCTACTGTACGCCCTGTACACCTATGACTGCTCTTCAACTCACCCAACCAACCGCATTATTAAATATGCGGACGACACCACTGTGGTGGGACTCATCCGAGGCGAGGATGAGACAGCGTACAGGGCCGAGGTAGAGGAACTATCACGCTGGTGCCAGAAAACAAAAGAACTGATCATGGATTTCAGGAAGATCAGACAGGACCACACCCCCCTCCTCATAAATGGAGAACAGGTGGAGACTGTCACCACCTTCAGGTTTCTGGGCGCCCACATCTCCGCTGACCACTCCTGGACTGACAACATCAGGGCCCTGGTCAAGAAGGCTCAGCAGCGGCTACACTTCCTGCGTGTCCTCAGGAAGAACCATCTGGACACGAAGCTGCTGTTGGCCTTTTATCACTCCTCTGTGGAGAGCGTGCTGACATACTGTCTGGGTGTGTGGTACGCAGGCTCAACAGCCAAGGACAGGAAGGCGGTGCAGAGGGTCATTAACACTGCCCAAAAAATCATCGGCCGCCCTCTGCCCAGCCTGGAAAACATCGCCACATCCTGCTGCCTCAGGAGAACCAAGGCCATCACAGGAGACCCCTTACACCCTGCCCACCCCCTGTTTGACCTGCTGCCCTCTGGAATGGTAAATGGTAAATGGACTTGATTTTATATAGCGCTTTATCCCCACACTGAAGCAGTCTCAAAGCGCTTTACATATCAGCTCATTCACCCAATCACTCTCACATTCACACACCAGTGGGACAGGACTGCCATGCAAAGCGCTAGTCGACCACTGGGAGCAACTTAGGGTTCAGTGTCTTGCCCAAGGACACTTCGACACATAGTCAGGTACTGGGATCGAACCCCCAACCTCTCGATCAGAAGACGACCCACTACCACCTGAGCCACGGACGCTACAGGTCAACAAAATCTCACACATGCAGACTGACAAACAGCTTCTTCCCCTGGGCCATACGGACTGCAAACACCCATGGATACACACACACACACTCATTCAGGAACAATCTCCCATAACCCCCCCCCCACACACACACACACACACACATACACACACTTTAGCACTAAACACTACAGCACTTTAAACTGTTATTTATTCTGTAAATTACTCATCGATGTCTCGTTTTAAAATTTTTATGCCGTACGTTGGTTTTTTATCATCTTTGTACATATTCAATGCATTGTTGTTGTTTTCGCTCCTGTCTTTTAATTCTATGCTCTGTGGTGTACTGTAGCTCTATGCGAGCATCTCTCAAATTTCACTGTACCACCAAGTACCGTGACAATAAAAGACTATTCTATTCTATTCTATTCTATGTTACAATAATTAGCATATTAGCAAACACTTAGCTATAATAGAGCTTTTCATCTGTAAACCCTTCTTAGAAACCAATGATCACACAATGTGTTGCCTGTTATCTCACGCTACGTGGTGACTATTGTTGGAATTGTCCCTGTATAAATAAAGTTTCATTAAATTAATATGTGACCTTTGACAAATAAACAGTGGTTGCAAATATCAAACTACTTCTGTGTAACTCTATTGTAGTCCAGTCATCACATTTATAAACTATCTTAGTCATCTAGGATCTGTGCACCCTCAGAAAATCAGCTGCTCACATTATTTTGACCTGAAATGATCTGATTTTCCACCGTTTGTAATTCTTCTCCAGTCTGCATTGACTCCTCCCAGCAGAGCGTCATGTTTAAGGGAAGAAGAAAATGAACATGCAATTTGAATGATTTATTATTCATTTTATTTATGAGTGAAAAAATGCAGCTATATTCTGAAAATGAAAAAAACATTTCTGTTAATGGATTTTAAATTTAATTATGGTACAGATATACTTCCATAGTTTATACAGTTGACGTAGCTTTCTTATTCTCTATTACAAGTTCACAGAAGCTGCAGTGTTTGCAACTGTCGTCACCTAAAAAAGGCAAACAAACAAAACAATAAATAATGTTACCATTGTTATTTGGATTATTGAAATTTTAAAACCAATCAGAAATACACCGTTTTTATCTGTATTTGGTTTTTACGTTTTCCTGTTTCTGGAAATCATTGGTTGAAAAATAGGTGAATGTCAAGCAGCATTTTGTCAGGTCTGTTGTGTTTGTTTTTGTTTGCAATGCCTTTGAATAAGTTGTTTTGTGCCTGACTTGGCTAGCTACGCCACAAGTTTTCCCTCAGTGTCCTTAGGTCTCACATGTTAGATGGCACTTGAACTGAGACATGTTTGAAAACTTTACATTGTAGTGTTGCACAAATGTTTGATCATTTTGTTTTTGCCTTCTTCACGTGACAAATCACAGCACTTTATACAGCAGCATATTATGTGTTTGTTCATTGGTGTTTGTTTTGCTTTAAAAAAGTTTTAAATTGTCTTAAATTTGACATAAAAAGTGTGCAGCAACCACTGTTTCTGGTGTAAGGTTGTGACAACCTGCAAAATGCCTTTGCAGCCTCAGTCACTTATTTTTCTCGTTTTTTCCCACACCACCGGTTCACTCCCCTGTTCAGCCTCTTACTCTGATCTCACACTAACGCCCATCTCTGTCTCCTCGCCTATTCGCTTATCCCCGGTTCCTCCGCTGGGCAAGCCTCCTGCCTGCGGTAGTTAAATGGCATACCTCAGAGAGCCGTGGAGGAGCAGCATCGGTTTCTGGGTCGGAGCGGAGCGTGTCCGTGGAGACTGCATACCGGATTGTTCGAGGTCCTCACCAGTTGCGTCCTTACTGGAGGAAGTCCATCCACTCACGGTGCCAGTCATTGCCGCAAATAGTTTTTAGAGCTGGAAACAGTCAGTCGCAGACCCAGACATTACCGCTTCCTGGTAGCTGCAAAGCGTCGGTGACGTCAGACGCACACCGCACGTACACGTCTGACCAGACACTGGACTGTCCGTGAGTTTCTTTTGTTTTGTGTTTCCTTTATTTCATATATTATTATTTACTGCTGTTATGATATTGAAGGAAGTATGTTAAAATAATATTGAATATGTTTATTCTAGCCTGCTTTGTGCAGTCAACGCACACTTCCGCCTGCCGTCTGTGTGACGTCATTTACTTCTTTTTTGCAGTACGTAAAAACTTTATGTTTAACATTTTTATATCTCATGTTGAAAGAAAGAATATGATTTCAAACACAGTTCTGTTTATTTAGATACGCTGTGGAGCAAGGAAATTGGGGGGGAGTGAGAACTTCTGACTCCTCTGGACCTGTGTGGATGTATTTGAGTTGTAGCTGTATGATGTGTGTTGGAGAGCAAAGGACTCACTCACGTCTGTGTGTATATTTATTTTGTGTAGACAACTTCAATATACTTGTCAAAAAAAATTACATTTCCTGAGTGTGTTGTTTTTTTTTCTATATGTCATATGTAACAGGGTGTATGTCTAGGAGCATATGTCCTAGTGAGGTTTGACATTTTAAAGGAAACTCACCGACTGTACAGACAAAACAAAATTCATACTAATACAAATATCCTATACGTCAGGAGGGAAACCTGGCTGGCACCCATAAAAACAGAACCTAACATTAACCATTCCCAAACTGCCAAACCGTCACATAAAAGTGGCACCCAGTGTGGGGCTGAAGAAAACTAGATGACATAACTGAAAAAAAAAAAAAAAAAAAAAAAAAAAAATGACCACAGAAAGAGCTACAACCAATCCCTTTCCACCTGTGGAGGAAGATGTTTCATCCCCCCACGAGGCAATACCATGTACTCGCTCCACAGCGTACTCCCTTCTTGATATGTCCCTAACAGGCTTGGATGACTTTTTGGTCCCTCTTGGAACGCCTCCTCCTGGTCGCCTAGCAGAGGACATGGCTGTTCCTGGGACTCCAGTAATGGACATGAAGTCTGCAATGGAAGAGATCAAATCCATCATTAAGGGGGAGATGCACCACATGAGAGCCACGACCCTGGAACGGGTGGAGGAGATAATAAAGGAACATGTTAAAGAGCAATATCAACACGTGGATGCACAATTTGAATATTTACTTACACAAACTAGAGCATCCCTGGGCTGGAGACTGAAGCACCACCAATCAGAGTTGCTTAAGGAATTCCACTCGCTGCTCGCACCACTGACGGCTAATATTTCCAACTTACAAGGAGAGGTTCTCCACCTGCAGGAGAAGCTCTCTGAATATCAATCGACTATGAAGGTTATGACAGAGCAAATGACCACCAAGATCCAGTCCGTTCAAATTAATCAACAACCCACTATAATGGATCAACTTGGGCATACTGTTTTTCAGGACCTACCAGGAACAGGAACTCTCCCCAGCAGACCTAGGTTGGAGTCGACAGCTCAGCCTGGGAGGGCAGGAGTCCACATAGCATCAGAGTTTCCAACCCTGCCATTCAACAGAAGTCGGGACATGGGAAAAAGTCCAGTAAAACTACTGTTTCCCACATACGGACAGAGAGAGGACCCTACGGATCCACTGCAGTACTTGGAACGCTGTGAGGACTATCTCGCTTTGAATTCCTTAACAGATGAGGAGCTTATGGCTACATTAAGGAATGTGTTGCATGGCACCGCCAGAGATTGGTGGGATGTAGCCAGACATAGGACCCAAACTTGGGTTCAATTTAAATTACAATTTCGAGCTGCTTTTCTCTCTGAGGATTATGAGGATGAGCTAGCAGAACGAGTGCGAACCCGAGTCCAAGGAGAAAATGAAGGCATTAGGGATTTTGTGTATAGGTATCAATCCCTTTGTAAACGGTGGAAACCACAAATTATGGAGGGGGAAATCGTGAAGCTGATCCTCAAAAACATAAACCCTTCCTTGGCCAGCCAGTTAAGGAGTAGTCGTGTACCCACTGTGGATGAGCTAGTTCGGTTGGGGCAACAGCTGGAGCGAGATCGAGACAATCAGCAACAGTACGAGCACAGGAAACGAACAAGTGCATCCCCTAAGCCAGCTGAACCTCGGCTTCCAAACAACTCAAACAACAATACAGTGCGACCAAGACCTACAAGTTTCAATCAAAGTAATAATCGTTCACTTCAACCTTTCTGCTGGCGCTGTAAAGGCAATCACTCCCCGGGAGGTTGTCCACACGGAGCCACGAACCATACATCCGGGCCTCCAGCGCCTTCGCAGCAGCCTAGGGGTCAATCTCACGTCCAGGGAGGTGCAGCCACTTTTGGTTCCCTTATAACTTCTGGACCTCCGGGAGAAATCTGTTCTGCTGTTTCCTCTCTCGCCAACCCCCTGCCGTGTCAGTTGATGATTCCCATCAGTATCAGTTCCTGGAAGGGAGCCGCCATCCTAGACACTGGTTCCTCCTATACTCTGGTAAATGAGAGAGTGTGGAATGAGATGAATGGTGAAATCAAACCTTGGACAAGAGGCCCCTTATATCTGGCAGATGGAGAAGGACGACAACCATTGGGATGGAGTGCCTTAACCATCACACTACAAACTCAGACAACCACATTACCTTGTGTCATTTTGCCAGCTCAAAGTCTTGCATTCTCTGCTGTGTTGGGTCTTGATTTTATCTCCCTCTCTGGTCTGCAGTTCGACGTTTCTGAAAAATGTTACTGGTTCAAGGTCAACCGGAAACAATGGTACCATTTTATTCCAGAATCTACATCTTGGGCAAATGATCCGCAGCAGCAGCTTGCCTTTTTTTCTGCCATTCCACCCGCCAATTTATTTGATTTTTCCTCAAGTGATGATCTTATGCAGAAAGCAGTCACCAGTGCACACCTGGATGATTTCGGTAAACAGTCATTATTATCGCAACTACAGAATAATTTTGATGTGTGTACCACCAACCTGGGATGTACAAAAGTACTCACTCACAAAATATATCTATCTCATGAAGTGCCCATCAAACAAAAACCATATCGAGTTTCACCGGCCAAACTACAAATAATTAAAGAGCACGTGGAGGAAATGCTCGAAAAAGATATTATTGAGCCATCCACATCACCATATGCTGCCCCAGTCGTTTTGGTACCTAAAAATGATGACCCCAAACCCCGTTTCTGTGTGGATTTCAGGAAAATGAATGCTGCTACGCACACCGATGCATATCCTTTGCCCAATATACAAGAAATCCTAGAGTCTCTTGCTGGAGCAGTCATTTTTACCACCTTGGACTTAAACAGTGGGTACTGGCAAGTTCGTATGGATCCAGGAAGTCGGGAGAAGACTGCCTTTGTTTGTCCATATGGACTGTACCAGTTTAAGGTGATGCCATTCGGGCTGAAGAATGCCCCAGCCACCTTCCAACGACTGATGGAGATAGTTTTGGGGGGACTACGTGGGCAGATTTGCTTCGTATATCTGGACGATATCATCATCTACTCTCCAACCTATGCACAACACAGTTATGACATACAAGCAGTCCTTGACAAATTACGAGAAGCAAACCTTACAGTTAACATGAAGAAGAGTCAGTTCTTCCGTTCTTCTCTGAAGTTCCTGGGGCATGCAGTATCTTCTGCTGGAGTTGCTGTAGACCATGAAAAAATCAAAGCAGTGCAAGACTTCTCTGTTCCCCACACCATCAAACAGCTGCAGAGGTTCTTGGGGATGGCTGGATGGTACCACCGTTTTGTGCCTGGGTTCTCTGAACTGACCGAACCCCTCAACGCGCTGAAAAGAAAAGGAGCCAAATTTATTTGGACACCCTCTTGCCAAACAGCATTTGAGGCCTTAAAAAATCACCTCATTTCTCCGCCTATTCTGGGGCATCCTGACTTCACGTTGCCCTTTATTGTGTATACGGATGCCAGTGATGTAGGGTTAGGGGCTGTTCTGGCTCAACAATCAGGGTTAGGCACTGAACAAGTTCTAGCCTTTGCCAGTCGAACCTTAAACAAGGCAGAGCGAAATTACTCAACAACGGAACAGGAATGTTTGGCTGTTGTATGGGCCATTGAAAAATGGAGATATTACCTGGAAGGAAGACACTTTACTGTGGTGACTGACCATTCGTCTCTGGTATGGGTGTTCAAGACTCAGAAACCTAGTACCCGGCTGATCCGATGAGCTCTTCGACTGCAAGAATTCTCATTTACAGTGGAGTATCGCAAAGGAAAGTATAACACCGTTCCTGACGCATTGTCACGAGCCCCTGTGGAGGAACCAGACTATCTACCGGCTACTTGTGCAGTTGTACTCCGATCCCAGCGGGATACCTCCCAACCACTCTCTGTGACTGACGAAAACCTCTGGAGGGCTCAACAGCAGGACCCTTTCGCTCAAGATCTGTATCAAGAAATCATAGAGAAAGGAGCAGTTAATGAAACCTCTACCATCAGGTACACCATTCTCGAAGACAAGGTTTATAGAGTCATCCAATTACCACACAAAACTCTGTATCAAGTCTATATTCCTCCATCACTCCGCCAGCAATTGCTCTACCACCATCATAACGATCCCCTCTCTGGTCATTTCGGACGGTACAAAACCTACAAACGTCTGCAAGCATTAGTATATTGGCCAAGAATGAGTCTGGATGTTCGGGACTATGTAAGATGTTGCCACGTATGTCAAAAGTACAAACCTGAAACTCGGAAACCGCCTGGGAAATTGCAGCAAACAGAGATGAATACTCCCTGGGAAATGCTGGGAGTAGACTTGATGGGGCCTTTTCCACGAAGTTCGAACGGCAACCTTCATCTTCTAGTCTTTGTAGACTATCACTCCAGATGGGTGGAGATGTTTCCCCTGCGGAGGGCAACCGCAGAGACCATCTCCCAATGCCTAATTAAAGAAATTTTAACTCGATGGGGTGTGCCCACTTATATCCTCTCTGATCAAGGTCCCCAGTTTGTGTCTTCAGTGTTTGCAGAAACCTGTAAGAGATGGAACCTCACACCAAAACGAACTTCTACGTATCACCCCCAGACCAACCTCACAGAAAGAATTAACCGCAACATCAAGGCCATGCTTGCCGCCTATGTCAAAGATAATCACAAAAGTTGGGACAAATACCTCCCCGAATTTCGATTTGCTCTTAACTCAGCAGTACATGAGTCCACAGGTGTGACCGCGGCGGAGCTCAACC
Source organism: Gouania willdenowi (assembly GCF_900634775.1). Classification (NCBI taxonomy): domain Eukaryota; kingdom Metazoa; phylum Chordata; class Actinopteri; order Blenniiformes; family Gobiesocidae; genus Gouania; species Gouania willdenowi. The sequence continues at coordinate 21,370,934 of NC_041050.1, forward strand.
TCAGACGACCTCTTAGGGGCCCTTTGGACTCAGAGCTGAGTCCAAACTTGTGTGATCCTGACACTCCTGCTTATGCTACTGCCAAACAGATCTCTAGGTTTAAGGAGTTTGTTGGGGCCAACCTGTAGAAAGCAAAACGGAAACAAAAAAAATACTATGACCAAGGAAGACGGGAAGGAAACTTTTCTGAAAAGGATCGGGTCTGGATTCGTACTCACCCTTTATCCAAAGCTGACCAATCATTTTCAGCAAAACTTGCCCCGAGATGGAAAGGTCCGTACCGCATTGTACAAAAAACCGGCCCGGTAAATTTTGAAGTTGTCCTGGAAGACACCGGTGAGGATCTTCGGGTGGTGCACATGGCCCAAATGAAGCCTTGTTATCCCAATGCAAATGAGTGGGACAAAATGCAGCGGAAAAAAATAATCCGTATCCTTGAGGAGGAAAGTGATGAGGAGGATTTCTTGGGCTTTGCAGACAGTGTCCTAGAAGCAGAAGCCAAGGGCTGTGTATTAGTGAAGTGAAATTATCCTTCGTTTATTTTGAAAAAAAAAAAAAAAAAAAAATTTTTCCTTTGAATTAACCCTCCTTAAATCGGATTCTCTCAAGGGAGGGGGGTGTGTGACAACCTGCAAAATGCCTTTGCAGCCTCAGTCACTTATTTTTCTCGTTTTTTCCCACACCACCGGTTCACTTCCCTGTTCAGCCTCTTACTCTGATCTCACACTAACGCCCATCTCTGTCTCCTCGCCTATTCGCTTATCCCCGGTTCCTCCGCTGGGCAAGCCTCCTGCCTGCGGTAGTTAAATGGCATACCTCAGAGAGCCGTGGAGGAGCAGCATCGGTTTCTGGGTCGGAGCGGAGCGTGTCCGTGGAGACTGCATACCGGATTGTTCGAGGTCCTCACCAGTTGCGTCCTTACTGGAGGAAGTCCATCCACTCACGGTGCCAGTCATTGCCGCAAATAGTTTTTAGAGCTGGAAACAGTCAGTCGCAGACCCAGACATTACCGCTTCCTGGTAGCTGCAAAGCGTCGGTGACGTCAGACGCACACCGCACGTACACGTCTGACCAGACACTGGACTGTCCGTGAGTTTCTTTTGTTTTGTGTTTCCTTTATTTCATATATTATTATTTACTGCTGTTATGATATTGAAGGAAGTATGTTAAAATAATATTGAATATGTTTATTCTAGCCTGCTTTGTGCAGTCAACGCACACTTCCGCCTGCCGTCTGTGTGACGTCATTTACTTCTTTTTTGCAGTACGTAAAAACTTTATGTTTAACATTTTTATATCTCATGTTGAAAGAAAGAATATGATTTCAAACACAGTTCTGTTTATTTAGATACGCTGTGGAGCAAGGAAATTGGGGGGGAGTGAGAACTTCTGACTCCTCTGGACCTGTGTGGATGTATTTGAGTTGTAGCTGTATGATGTGTGTTGGAGAGCAAAGGACTCACTCACGTCTGTGTGTATATTTATTTTGTGTAGACAACTTCAATATACTTGTCAAAAAAAATTACATTTCCTGAGTGTGTTGTTTTTTTTTCTATATGTCATATGTAACAGGGTGTATGTCTAGGAGCATATGTCCTAGTGAGGTTTGACATTTTAAAGGAAACTCACCGACTGTACAGACAAAACAAAATTCATACTAATACAAATATCCTATACGTCAGGAGGGAAACCTGGCTGGCACCCATAAAAACAGAACCTAACATTAACCATTCCCAAACTGCCAAACCGTCACAAGGTTCATACTGTTAATAAATGTTGATGGTACTCATACTCCTGGTTGTGATTCTGATAAGATGTTTATTCTATGAACAAAAACTGGTTTTAATATTTTGGTTTTAGTTTTAATATAGATTGAGGTTTATTTCAAAATGAGTCAACTTGTATCAAGAAACAGCTTAATCATTTTTCATTAATACTGAGTCAATTTTTACTTACATTAGTTGTTTTCTACCTGTTCCGAAGCTTTCATTTGCATAAATTAAAAAAGCAAAAATGTTTTAACATAAATTATTTGTTTTATATTCAGTATATTTCACTTGTTATTGTGTTGTAGGAAGTTTGATTTCAAGTAATTTAATCTAATAATCATCCATTTCTGCTAATTTTAACCCTTTAGAATACTTATCTTGCTAACCACAACATTAATTCTAATTAAATTCAGTACATCTACACGTCTGCTATATGTTGTCACCACTAAAATGTAGTATTTTTTTTCTAGATCATCACCAACTCAGGTTGCTCCAGGCTAATTAAAACCATCCCATCTGAGCTGGGACATGAACTGATCCATTTATTCACACATTAGTTCTTCTAAAGTCTTTAAACACTTTTATTGATACACACAGACCTGGTCAGAGCAGGTTACACTCCCAGTTAGGATCATGGAAAATAACATTTGCTCCATCTCAGTATCTAGTTTAGACTTTTTTTAGACCTGTGTCCTGGGTATGATGGGTTCACGAGGTGAACAGTACTCAGCCATGTTGGGAAGTCCAGAAATCACACAGCATTTCACCCAATCATTGTGGTCCATGCCAGAAAATACCACAGACCAAGTATTTGCAGTGTAGTCATAGCACTCAACAATTTTTCCAGTCCTACAAGAGACAACAAAGATCTGCTTGTTCATCACTGCAATGTCAAAGTATCTGTGTCTGTGGACCATTTCAGGGACATCGTACCAGGTGTTGGTCACTGGGTCGTAAGCCTCAGCAGACCTCAGATCTCTGAACCCATCTCTGCCTCCAACGGCAAAAATGTGGCCCATATATGCAACGACCCCAAGGTCACACCGAGGTGTTCCCATAGGAGTGATCAGTGTCCACTGGTTGGTGTCTGGGTTGTAATACTCAGCAGTATTCAGTACTCTATTACTCCGTCCTCCACATATGTAAATCTTGTTGTTCAGTGTGGTGCAGCTGGCCCTGATCCTCTCTTCATTCATTGATGCAATGAACGTCCACTGGTTGATGTTGGGCTGGTAGCGTTCAGCAGTTGTTAGTGAGGTACCATCATCCCTGTAGCCTCCCATAGCGTAGATGCATCCCTTTAGCACGGTAACACTCACAAAGCTCCGTGACTCCTGCATTGGTGACATTTCCTGCCAAGTGTGTGTGACTAGGTTAAACCTCCACACTCTGTTAGAGGGGTCGGTCCATCTTAAAACACCACCCACAATGTAGAAGCATCCACCAAGGAAGACAGTGCTGTAGAATAGTAAGTGAGCCATGGTATCCTCCAGACTGGGATGAGTGTGAACTGTGATCCAGCTGTTAGTTCTGTAGTCAAAGGCCTCTATGGTCTTAGAATATATTCTAAACATCAGTAAGACGGCGTTTGGCAAGCGACGGCAAAACAAGGTGTTGTTGATCCCAGACTCAGAGCAGAGTAACGAAGGTTGAGACATGACTTTAAGGGTATCAGAGACCAAGAGGTGGGACTCAGGGTTTGTTTTTACCACATCATTGTTAAGCACATTGTCTGTGATGTAACTTTTGTCCATCAGCCCCAGTCGTACCTTTGGTAACAGAGTAGAAATGGCTCCCTGTCGTTCCTCAGGCATGTGGTTTATCCATCTTAAAACACTTTGATAAACTGTGATTTCCTGGGTCACAGTAAGGCCATCCTGATCCAGGATATCAGCCAGTTCCTGCTCCGCAAGCTGCAAAAACTCTTCACAGAGTGAAACCTCCTCAAAATTCTCACAGATAAAGTGAAAGGCCTCATACTTCAGTTGAAACAAAATGGGAATATAACAGGCATTTGCAAACTGCCACAGCCCAATGCAGTTTTTCTGGGCAGAGATGATCCTTAAGGACATCAAAGCATGTTTGTTCCAGACTCTTCACATTGAACTGATGCACTTCCATCGTTAGATCAAAATTATTGCTGTTGTCAGAGATAGAATAAGTAAAGTCACTGAGTCCAAGGAGTTTGTGAAATGTTCTGACAATGAAGATCATGTGAAGATGAAAGCATTTTAGAATTTCAAAGATGAAAGCATTTCAGAGCCTAAAGCTTTCATTTCTTCCAAACAGAATGTTACCATAGTTACCAGCAAAAGAGCTTTTGCTGAGTGTTGTTAAGTTGACAATTTGTTATATTCTTCAGTAATTTTGTTATATTTTAGTTTTAGTACATGTAATATAGTTCACATACATAATATTGTTGTTTCATGTTTTCAGCATTTCTGATTGATGTTTTATAATAAAATACAAACATAGGTTTAATATTTGAGTCTCTGTTTCTCCAGTGATAGGCAGAGGTTCTGGACACTGGACTAACTAGGGCTTCCGTGCCCCAGCACGTTTGACACCTATAGTCTGGATTGTTTACCAATTCTCAGTGAAATTGTGCTGTTCCTGTACCTGGTTACAGAACACTTTGTTGGCATAGTACCGACCTTCCCTTCAAGACAATGATAACAACACATAGTCTCTGATTTTTCAAGTTTGCAGAAAATGGGAAAACAAAAAAATAACTTCCTGAGAACTATTTACACAGTTTTGCCAGATTTTCCCAATTAAAGGGATGTTAAATGTTAAAGGTGATAAATATACTTCCTGCACTAGAAACCTCACAAGTTCATTACTTTGCACTTGATCTGGTGACATGTCGGTAACCACGGTGATGTGGTTGAGTGAGAGCGCACAGAGCTTCTCGATCAGCTTCTGAACGTGTGCACTGGGCCAGTGGTTTTCTTCTGTAATCAGCCGTTGAATAGAGCAAGTTTTACACAAATCACCAGTTTCAGAGCAAAAAGCTGAGAAAAACAGGCTTTTTCTAAAAAAAAATTTCTCTCAGTGACTTTGAAGCAATTTCTTTTGCTTTATTGAAAACTATAACATCTGAACATTGGTATCCTTTGGCTTTTATTTATCAAAAAACAACATTTGGCTCCAAAACTAAGCCCATTTATTGCAATTTAACCATGTAGTGTTAATAAGTGCCAGTTAAGTCAACTAACTAACTACTAACAAATATTATATAATTTCTAGGGTGAGCCTATTTGCTATGGTAACCTAGAAACCTGTGTGTGTATGTGTTTGACAAACACTGGAATTATGTTTTAGCAGCTGAGAAAATTAATTTATCTTGGGCTTAATTTTATTTTTTTTTATTTATTCAGTTCATTTCCGACATGGTTGCAATCACAGAAATTCACTTTGTTATTCAGAGCAAAATCACATCATGGTTTTTTTTTTTTTTTTGCATGCCGGAAAGGGCAACGGAAAAAAAGCATTTTGCTTATCTAGATCCATCCCCTGATTTGAACACAGATAATTTTACATCAAACCTCGTTTATTCCCTGGTCAAACATTCTTATCTTCTTCCTAAAATCTGCCACAATCATTCCTGTGCCAAAGAAGTTGTCTCCTGTCAGCCACAATGATTACCGTCCAGTGGCCCTAACACCTATAGTGATGAAATGCTTTGAGAGACTGGTTCCTCATCACATCAAAGGTTGTCTTCCCTCCACCCTCGACACCCACCAATTTGCATATCGGACTAATAGATCCACAGAGGATGCCATCGCCATAGCCCTCCATTCTGCACTCAGCCATCTGGAACACCAGCAGAGCTATGTGAGGATGCTCTTTGTGGACTATAGCTCAGCATTTAACACAATCATCCCAGACATTTTGATCACCAAGCTGAACACCCTGGGCCTCCCCCCTCTCACATGTGCCTGGATAAGAGACTTTCTGACCAACCGGCCCCAGACTGTGAAACTTGGACCCCACCTCTCCTCCACCCGCACACTGAGTACTGGCTCTCCACAGGGCTGCGTGCTGAGTTCCCCTCCTGTACTGTCTCTACACCTACGACTGCAGGCCAACCCATGAGAGCAACATCACTGTGAAATTTGCTGATGATACCACAGTGGTTGGTCTGATCTCAAGGGGGGACGAGTCAGCCTGCAGAGAGGAGGTCCTGAAGCTGACAGCGTGGTGCTCTGCTAACAACCTGCAGCTTAACATCACAAAGACCAAGGAGATTGTCGTGGACTTCCGGAGGCACAGAGCAGACCCTGCCCCCTTCTACATCAACGGTGAGTGTGTGGAAAGGGTCCACACCTTCAGGTTCCTCGGTGTCCTCATCTCTGCGGACCTCTCCTGGTCAAACAACATCTCTGCGGTTACCAAGAAGGCCCAACAGAGACTGCATTTCCTGAGAGTCCTCAGGAAGCACAACCTGGACTCAAAACTGCTGCTGACCTTTTACCGCTCGACCATCGAGAGCCTGCTCATGTACTGTATAACTGTATGGTACGGGAGCTGCACTGAGGCAGATAGGAGGAGGCTTCAGAGGGTAATAAAAACGGCTCAAAGGATTGTTGGCTGCCCTCTCCCCTCCCTGACGGACATCTACACCTCACGCTGCCTCAACAGAGCACATAGCATCATCAAGGACATTTCACACCCTGGCTTCCACATGTTCAACCTGTTGCCCTCTGGTAGGCGCTACAGATGTATCAAAACTAGAACAAGCAGACTCAAGAACAGTTTCTTTCCGAAAGGCATAACCACTCTGAACTCTCATATGCACTAAATCTACAATACCATACACTGTTATGCAATATTATCTGACTAGTGCAATATACTGGGCAATGTGCAATAGTTTCTATGCAATACGTTGGCACAGTATTATGTTAATACTGATATGAGTGTATGTGAACTTTTTTAAAATCTATTATATGTATATACATTGTTTATTCTTATGTTTGTATTTTTATGGGGAGCTCTATCTCATTACATGTTATGTAATGATAATAAAAGGCTATTCTATTCTATTCTATTCATACCATAATTTCATCTTTTAATTTGTGTTTTATTTTTTTTTTTTGCTTTTTTACGTGATAAGTTCTCGTCTGCAGTCATTGTTCCTGTTGTTTATCCTCCTCACTGTCCTTTTTCTCCGTAGTCCTCGAGCTTTCTTTTCCAGTCGTTGTTTACGTTCCTCCAACTCTCCAAACGAAAAGTTCTTCTCAATGACCAGTCGATGAGTTCCATGTCGTCGCTTTGTTGTTCGATGAAGAGTTGACTTGGGACCTGTATGCGTGTAGGAATATCCTTCGTGTTTTCTCTTCAACCTTTGTCAGATTTTCGGATAATTGTGTCTCTGCGTCATGGATTTTCCAGAGGTTCATGGCTCTATACACTGTACTATGTTTCCCAACGTTCGATTTGACCCTGTCTAGTCTAAACACATTATTATGTCTGAAGTCGTAGGAATTTTGAAATATATGTGAAACGTTTTTGTAGTTGATGTGGTAGTTTTTTAGATGCGTGTATTTGTGTGTTGTAGTGTATTATTTCTTGCAGTTCTAGGTATTTTGCCTTCTCAAATAATTCGTTTGTGTGTGCGTTGTGTGGTGCTTTATGTAAAATTCTTATAGCTTTTTTTGTAGTTTAAATAATGGTTCAAGATGCGTTTTGTAGTTATTTCCCCATATTTCGGAGCAGTAATTTAAATACGATGCTATGAGTGAAGAATAGATTGTTTTAAGTGATTTGGTATGTAGGATTTGTTGAAGCTTCCATAGAATGTAACTGCTTTTGGCAACTTTGTGTTTAACTATTTGTATATGTTTTTTCCAGGTCAGCTTGTCGTCCATCCAAACTCCTAGTACCCTATATTCTTTTACTTGTTCTATTATTTCCATGTTTAGTTTCAGTCTTATATCTCCTATTATTTTTTTCTTTCCGAAATTGATGAATTTTGTTTTGCTGACGTTTAGGGCTAGTTTATTTACATCTAACCATGTCTGGATTTTTGATAATTCTTCATTTGTTGACTCTATTAAAGTTTTAATGTCTTTACCTGAGCATAGGATGGTTGTGTCATCTGCAAACAACGTTAGTTTGAGGCAAATTGAGACTTTGAAAATGTCGTTTATGTATTAAATGAACAGTTTTGGCCCTAAAATTGAACCCTGTGGCACACCACATTGTATGGTTTGGCATTTTGATGTGTGTTCTTCAAAGTCAACATATTGTCTCCTATTTGTCATATAGCTTTTAATCCATTTTAAAGCTTTGTGCTTTATTCCGTAGTTTTGAAGTTTTTCTTCTAGAATATCATGATTAATTGTGTCAAATGCTTTTTTAGGTCCAGAAAAATTCCGAATACAAATAGTTTTTTTCTAATGCTTCTCTTATATTCTCCGTGATGTCAATTATAGCCATTGCTGTTGAACGTCCTTTTCTAAACCCATATTGTCCTTTATGTAGTATATTATTGTCTTCTATGAATTTGTCGAGTCTTTTCATGAAGAGTTTTTCCAGAATTTTCGATAATTGTGGTAATATTGATATCGGTCGATAATTAGTGAAATTCCATTTTTTCTCCACCCTTGTAAATCGGTCTGATTTTTGCAATTTTCATTTTTTCTGGGAAAACGACATTCTTAAATGAGAGATTACTTATATGTGTTAGTGGCGGGGTTATTTCCGCTGTTATGGTTTTTATTAGACTCATAGTTCGATTATTAACGTCTCTGGATTTTTTGAGGTACAGGTTGTGATTATTTTGTCCACCTCTGCTTCTGTTACTTCTTCAAGTACAAAGTACTTATCAATGTCTTTCTTCTCATTGTCAAAATGATTCCATTTAAGTGTTGGGTGTTGATTAATCCCTTTCTCCGTGTTTTTTCCAGTATTAATGAAAAAACTGTTGAGTTCTTGTGCTATTATGTTTTTATTGTATTCTTTTACATTGTTTATTATAAAGTGGTCTGCATTTTTTTCTTTGCTTTTGCGCATGGTTATGGTGTTTATAATTTCCCACATTTTTTTGTTTTTGTTTTTATTCTCTTTTAATTGTTTTTCATAACATTCTCTTTTTTTTTCTCTTAGTAAATTATTGACTTTGTTTCTGTATTTTTTTTAACGTATTTCTGCTTTTAATGTTTTTTCTGTTATATATTTTTTATATAATATGTTTTTTTTTTTGCATACGTTGGCTATTTTCTTATTAATCCATGGTACTTTGTTTGTTTTACTTTTGATTGTTATTTGTTTCAAAGGGCAGCATTATCGTATATTGTTGTTATTGTGTCTGTAAATGTGTCATATGCTACGTTCACGTCTTCTTCATTGAAAACACTCTCCCACGTCTCTCTTTTTATCTGTTGTTTAAAGTTTTCTAGTTGTTTTTCTCCTTCCAGTCTTCTGTATGTCAATGTGTTATTATTTTCAAGGTTCTTCTTTTTAGTGTTAAGTATCGTAAATATTGGTAAATGATCAGAGATGTCATTTATTAATTATCAATTTTGTGATTACAATTCTATTTAAGCCCAAACTTGCCCTGATCTACTTTATTTGACTAAATTTGAAACATAATTACCTTTATGTTTGTGTTCATACATTATCCTCTGCTGCTCGATTTATCCTCTTCAAAATAAAAGCACAAGATTATTTCATCCATTTTTGTTGTTGTTTGTTTGTTTGTGCAGGCAAATACTTTCGAGTTAGAAGTTAAAAACAAGAAAATTAGAAATATAAATGAGATCGATGTAAAATCAAACAAAGGAAATCCAGCTTTGTTGTGACATAAATAAAAGGACGTTTAACTCTTATTGTTCCAGCTGTTGACAGCAGACAACTGGAACTTAAAGTGTTCACACAGAGCATCACAGAGCCAACAGACGGCGCTGTAGAGCGCCAGCGTCTGTCCGTAGCTGCCGTCCAGGGGTCTGTAGAGTTTGGGGAATGTGAGGAGTTGGACGGTGCTGAAGGTGAACTTCCTGTTTCTAATGTTGTTCTGCACGTTCTCCATCCTGCAAGCGTCCCTGCAGAAAGACAGTTAGACACTGTATCGAAGGCTGCACTGAGATCTAAGAGCACCAGAACTGAGACCAACCCTCTGTCTGAGGCTCAGAGGAGATCATTGGTTACTTTTACTAAGGCAGTCTCTCTGCTGTGATGGGCTCTAAAGCCAGACTGAAAGCTCTCGTATAAGTAGGTGATCACATAGTTGACCTGCGATTACTTTTTTAAGACTTTTGGAAACTAAAGGGAGATTAGATATTAGTCTATAAATGGACAAGTCACTTGGATCGAGGGTTGGTTTTTTAAGGAGAGATTTGATTACAGCGGTTTAAAGGCCTGTGGTACATAACCTGTTACTAGAGATGTGTTAATAATAAGTGTTTTTTCTTGTTGCTATTCCACCCAAAATGTAGGTTAAAATTTAGGAAAAAAACAACATTACTTACATAAGGCATATCTGTGCCAGCATCTCGTAACAAAGGGTAATAGTCAACAATTTTCTGTGACATTACTTTCATTTCCAGTTTGGAGTGGTATTAACTTCTTTACCCATGGGACTAGCACGCAGAATCACAATCATGCTCTTCACTGTGTTTCTTATAAATCTGCAACATAGCTTCTTCGCAGAGATGGCAAAATTACCCAGATTCCTTACTTGAGTAGAAGTAAAAAGTATTGATCCAAGTATCTACTCAAGTAAAAAATGAAAGTACAGGCTCTGAAATGTACTCAGAAGTACTTTTAAATGTAAAAAGAATTTCTGTTGCACGACTCACTGGCTGCAAAGCTGTTAATAAACACAGGATCATTTATATAGAATCTGCTTTAGCAATGTTATTGTTTAACAAACACTACATGTCTAGTATCCTAATGTACTTCACTAGTCCTTTAGGCATTTGTATTGCACACTTAAAAGTGCAGTCTGCAAATCTTATAAAAGTGACTTTTTGTTATCTTTGCTAAAGCTGTTACTATATAAGGACAGCTTTACATCAAACTAGCAGTTTGTGTAAAAAAAAAACAGGCTCATTGAGCCCCGCCCCCAGCTGCTCCTGCAGCCTTTGGCAGATTGCCAGAATGCACCACGACCGAGCAAAAAGAACCAATCACAGCCAGGATTGTGTTTGATGGACTGCCTGACAGCTATTGCTCACAGTCCCCACCCCCTTCCTGGGCTGGAGTGCCATCTTTTTTACAGTGTATGGTCTGGAGGAGTAGAAGATGGAATTAGCTATTTCTCTGCTTGAAAGGTAATTACTGCTGCTTGATTTACATTGTGTTTGATTTGTAATTGTTACACTAGAACTCTGTGGTGCATGTGTTGGTCATGTGTGTGCAGCAGCCTCCATGTGGACACTGTGTTGTTGCTGCTGCTGCTGAGGTGTGTGCACATTGAGAGAGAAAAGCGCTGCAGTAATATGCTTTTTAACGGAGCATGTTATATTACTGTGATGTTGCTCTCGGACTAACGTTAGCTCATCTGAGGGAGGAACTTTGGAATGTTTGGAGGCAGGGCAAGAAAGCAGCGGGGAGGGAGGGGGGGAGGGGTCTGAGAGTTGCGAGCTGCACCTTTAAGGTTAACACATCACATTTCTGAAGATTGTGTGCACCCCTGGTTATGAGATAAGGCTCTTATGTAATAACCAGGGCTGCACACAACTTGTTCTCAAGGAGCACCAGAGGTTGTTTCTTGGTGGGCGCTCATTTTTTTAATGTCTGAGTCATGGATCAGATATTTTTTCTGATAAAATAAGATTCAATAAATAATTGGCAGTAAAATAAAACCTACAGATAACATTTGACTTCATAAAATGAAAAAAAAAAACTTCCACGCTGTAAACACAGAATCAGAATCAGAATAAACTTTATTGACCAAGAGTGTATGAATACACACGATGCATTTGTCTTGGTGACCTGTGCTCTCTCAGATAGTGTAACATTAAATAATAGCAATCAACTAGAATAAAGAAAAATAAATAAAAAAAACAAGTATAAACATAAATATAAGAGTAGTTAGACTAATATATGCAAACTCAATAAAATAACAAGATAATAATAAAATAATAATAATAATAATAATAATAATAATAATAATAATAATAATAATAATAATAACGAAATAAAATAAAATATAATAATAATAATATCATAATAATAATAATAATAATAATAATAATAATAATAAGATAATAGTGCAGTAGTACATTGATGAGTAGTGCAGGTGAACATTTAAATGAAAATATTATGTCCATGAACATTCTCAGTGACAGGTGATCCAGGGTTGTTATGTTTAGTTCCATGGTTATTTCACAGTAACAGAAACAGGTCTGACACTCTATGACTGTTTAGTGTTGATCAGAGTGACAGCCTGGGGAAGAAACTGTTTTTATGGCGGGTAGTTTTGGCGTACAGTGATCTGTAGGCGTCTGCCGGAGGGGAGGAGTTTGAACAGATTGTGTGCAGGGTGTGAGGGGTCTGCAGTGATGCTACCTGCCCGTTTCCTGACCCTGGACAGGTATAAGTCTTGGATGGAGGGCAGATCAACACCAATGATCTTTTCTGCAGTCCTGATTATCCTTTGTAGTCTGTGTCTGTCTAGTTTGGTTGTAGATCCAAACCAGACAGTGATGGAGGTGCACAGAACAGACTGAATGATGGAGGTGTAGAACATGATCAGCAGCTCCTGGGGCAGGTTGAACTTCCTCAGCTGACGCAGGAAGTACATCCTCTGCTGTGCCTTTTTCCTGGTTGTGTCTATGTGGGAGGTCCACTTCAGGTCCTGTGAGATTGTGGATCCCAGGAACCTGAAGGAGTCCACGGTAAGGGGGGGGGAGTGGGGGGGATTTCTCCTGAAGTCCACTGTCATCTCCACAGTCTTGAGCGGGTTCAATTCCAGATGTAGTTCAGTTTTAAATCAACAGATGCTCCAGGCTCCACATTGTTGCTTCTTGTCCTCTCACTGTCAGCGCAAGCTTGATAGCCACGCCCACTTACCTAAAATTTGATTGGCTTACCATGGAATTTCACTCTAGCTTTAGTTAATCATCATTACTTGTATGTGTGTGTAAGCCCTCCCCCTCCCCTTACTTTCAGCTTCTGTCTGATCCTGGCTGTGTGAGTGAGCCGCTGGGTCAAAACAGTTGTCGCGCATTGGTGTTGCTGCACCAAAAATTTTAAAATATAGGCTTATAGGCTATATATATATAAAGTAACGAGCCTTTTTGGGAAATGTAAAGATGTAGAAAGTACCAACATTTATGTTGAAAATGTAACAAAGTAAAAGTAAACATAGACACTTCTAAAAGTACAATGTAACTGAAAAACCTACTTAAGTAAGTAACAAAGTATTTGTACTGTGTTACTTGCCATTCTGCTCAGTAGCTGTTTTGCTAATAGTCACCAAGCGCTAAAGCTGAGCCGTCTGATGAGATGTTGTTTGTTGTGTAATTATACTTCTGTAATAATACACAGAAAAAAGGTATGATAATAGATTTGGTTTATAATCATCCCAAATGAGACGTGTTAAATGACAAATATTGGCGTCAACGCCATGTAAAGCTACATACACAGGATGTGTTCTGTAATTTAACCCCTCTGTGAGGAGCAGTGGGCAGCCATGGTGTAGCATCCAGGGAGCAGTCAGGATCAATAAGTATTAGGGACTGATCAACATCCCACAATGATAGACCAGGTGAGCCTGTTTCCTCAACCACTAGACCTCCACTTTTATCATAATGTCAGTGTTATGTGATGTTATGATGTACAAAGCTCACTAAACAATAAACAATACTGGGCTCATGATATTGAGGCAATATTTTTTGGAAAGGGAAAAAAGACACTTTGATAAATGATCATGCTTTTATTTTATGTTTTTCTTTTCAACTTTAGCAATCCAAAAAGTTTGCAGCAATGAACAGTTCTAGAGTGATCTCTGGAGAGACGGGGAAGTCGGGTACCTCTGTGGAGCTGTTGGTGTGCTGGGCCTTGTAGGTGAAATACTCACAGACCTTCGACAGACATGAGAGGGAATCTCCCTGAACTTTATCTCGTTGGTTTCATTCTCAACAAATTGTCCTGCATATGAAGTCACAGAAGGTCAAACATCCCAAATGATATTCAGACCCATTGTTACTTATAATCTGTGTGTGCTTTGCAATAAAATAGAACACCTGTGACTCTGGACAGATTGAACATTAGTAGATACAACATTGTCTAATGTTTACACTCATTAATAAAAATATTCCTTAGAAAAAGTCTTCAAGATATCAGAAAAGCTCTCTTAGTGCTGTTTCCTTACCTGGCCCACTCAACATGGCTTTGATTGTCCCTGATACCAGGGCGTGTTCTCTTTTTCACAATGAATTCATGGTCATCTGAGGAAATCAGCTTCACATACATAGAATCTGGTCCTTCACAGGCTCTCTCTTCACCGTCTGACAGTGAGGACAAATACACGCCGTTAAATCAAGTAGTTATAACATCACCTGCAACATGATGCAACTGTTCAAAGAAGCCTCATACATAAAATGTATAAAACACTTTTAGTAGGAGGATGGTGTCAGCATCAAATGGCTGCATGTGTTTTATTATCTGCTACTTCTGCTTAGGAATAGTTTCATTACGTCCTGCATATCAGATTAAAAAAACACATGTTGGATGTAGTGATTCCATGTGATGTTGACTCTGTTGAGGTTTAGTCTGTAATCCTGTTCAGAACACTACTTTGTTATTCTGGAGAAATGCTTCTTTCTTCTGAGAGTAGTCAATACATTATTGAGTGGATTTATTAAAGAATAGCAGCTGTAAAGTAAAACCAAATGTGAGAATTCACATTTATCAAACCTGAGCTGTTTGCCTGTTATTATGCATACATTTAGTACCTCCCAAAGGCTCCAGTTAACATTTCTGGAATCAAAAATAATTGATAAAACAATAACTGAAATAAAACTATAGTCTACATTATGGGCTATAAATGTTTTACAAGAACATAATTATTATAGAAAGGTCATTCATATATCATGGCAGCTTGTGTTAGAAAAAAGATTTATTAGGCTCAATATAATATTCATAATACAGTGGCTGATCAGTTTAGCTAATATTATATCATCTAAATATCAATGTACAAGGTGAAAAATGTTATTAGATTATTGACACACTCACCCATCATGTACTCAAATTCCTTAAAGTTCTGGAAGAAACAGGGAAACAAAATTGAATGTCAACATATAAATTTAAAATGTATGCAGAATACTATATTATAAGTCAATGTTATGTCAGAAATGATCAATAATTACTAGTACAGATTAATGAAAGCAGTGTACCTTTCACATTTTAATAAAATAAAATGAAAATCACTTTTCAATGAAAATCCCTCAAAACAAAAAGATTAACTTTAAGCATATTTTCTAATAAAAGATAATACACATTAAAATAGATTAGATAGTTGTTATGATGATTAGAGTATCTTTGAAAATGAAGTAGTGGAAAATCATGAAATGAGTCATTAAAGTTGACATTATTATTATTAGAAACTCACTTTGGTCTCAAACGTTGCTCACTGATGACATCTGCTGCTTAATCGATATTATTAAAAGCTTTAGTCTGACGTGCACGAGGAGATTCTGCAGCTTTCATCTTAGCCTGAGTTTCCATGACAACCTGTCAACATTGAGCTTCCATTTTAGCCTGAGTTGCCATGACAACCTGTCAACATTGAACTTCCATTTTAGCCTGAGTTGCCATGACAACTGTCAACACTGATCTGATTGAAGCTGCCTTTTGTGATTAAATGTGTGTTATTATTATCATAGGGAAGATTAGATATATTAATTTAATAATGCTAGAAATTGGGGAACTGTAAATGAACTGTTAGGAAGGAATAAAAAAATATGAAAAATATGTTTTATGGAATCGAATCCCTTTTAACAACATACTGATCAGAAATAATCTGATGTTTATTATAGAAATTAAAAGGCAGAATTACAGACTACACTTTAGATGGTTATTGTGGTGTTTAGTCATCCGAGTTTTTTATTAACTTTTCAACTTTTTAAAACTATTCAACTTTTTAATTTACTAGTACATTGCCCGTCACAAGTATGTTTTCATGTAGGAGCATAAGTAGAGTTGTGAATTATGGCCAAATGAGTATGTGTTGAGCTTGAATGTACATAGAGGTGTACATACGCTGTACTTTGTAGTGTTATAAAGGGGTTTGTTTGCAGGTGCAAACTAAAATAGCGTGTGTTTGTTGTTTTTATACTCATTTTTATATTTTTTTGTTTAATGTGTTTTTCTGTAATGTATGTTTTTGGAGTCATTATGTGTATTTTTGTATCTTTCTGTTGTCTTTTTGTGCATTTTTTGTATATAATTATGTTTTTTGTTGCCATTGTAGTGATTTTGGAATAATTTTGTGTATTTTTGTATAAATATTTAGTAGGGATGTAACGATTCACTCAACTCCCGATACGATTCGATTCACGATAATGGGTTCACAATACGATTCTCTCACAATTTTTTCATTTACAAAATGGGACTGTAGACAAATTTTTTTGGGGGGAAAAAAACTAGAAAATACTGTATTATTTTCCTTTTATTTTTCATTGTCAAAAGAATTCCTTGATAAACTATTCAAAACAATGCAATATATCTAAAAATAAATCTTGAATTAAATAAATAAAGGAATAATACCAATGAAAATGAAGCCTATTAATTTAAATTCTGGATCTCTATAATAAACAATGCAAAACTGCAAATAGTTCTTTTTCTTTTAAAAGTGCACGTGAAAATGTGTTTTGTGCCTTAACATTGGACTTTAAAAAAAAAAAAAAAACCGTCATGCACAGATTTATGTTCATATTTGTTTGGACCAGCAGAGGGCGCTGGTAACACAGTGGTCGGGTTGGCATGCAGATATTCTAGCAGTGAAGAATAGATGCTATGCTAGGCAGACAGAGCTAATAGAAAAACGTGACTTTTACAGATATTCAAGTAATATTACAGATAGTCTTTCGGTGCTATAAGGGGCAATGAATAATTTATTAACATATTTAAGAGTAGAAAGCAGCCAGAAAGAAAGTATTAGCAGACTCCGCCCGCCGCCAACACTCTGGATAGCGCCCTCTGCGGTTAAAAAAGTATTGCGATTCAATTTTCAGAAAAATCGATATCACCCGTGATACCTATGAATCGATTTTTAACTGCCTTACGATTAATCGTACATCCCTACTAAAAACCATAAATACCAAGTGTTTCCATCACTGTTTAGATTTATTTTTGAAGAACACTCACCTTCATTCCATACGTGATTCTGATGGTAACTTGGAGCAGGTGTGACTCATTGCAGGCAGACTTTGATTATTATGTTCATGAATTCATTAATTTAAATTACTGTGCTATGAAGTCACCAATACAATGACATCCCAGCTAACTCACCAGAAGATAGGAGTGGTCAGTTAATCTCAAAACGGGTTTGAAACAGTCCACAACTAGCATTTACATTACATGAATTATGGAACAAAGTCAAGTGTAAATTGTAATTTTAGGATTTAAATGTTCATGGTATTGTATATAAGAAAAACATTATTTTGTTGTTGTACAAGATAATATGTAGCTACATGCATAATGTCATGGTGTGGGTTGTAGGAGGGAGGTTGAAGGGACACATGGAGGACCCAAGCACAGAGACTATACAACCCTGGACCTTAATGAGCATAGACCTTATAAATACAAACCACACAAACCAAGGACTGACAAACATACAGAGCATACCGACGAGAAGAAACAAAACAATTAAATAATACCGAAAGTTCACAACGACAAAACACAATGAATATAGGATACGACAAAGCACACTTTAAAAAAGTGAAATAAATCATGAAGATTAGACACACCTGGGTGGAGACAGGAGGGAGAACTTAATACATCATAAACATGTAGCTAATGTTAGCGATGCTACACCGGTGCAATGAGCCGCTCTGTCCCCTCCCCCATCTGAGAAGATGCCTCTTCACCAACAGCCAAAGATGAAGGTTTAATTTCTGATGAAGACGTCAACAACAGTGAGTGCTTCCTTTATTATTCATATAAATGTTGTTAATGACACGTCAGGGGCTCGACAGAAACAAACAGAGCTACAGTTACATTATCTGTAATTCACTGTTCAGGGGGAATGAATAAATAAAAGAACAGATAATGACAAGTTTACACTTTTGAATGGGTTGGAGTCATTGTTTCCCTTATTACACAATACTTTTATTTTTGCTTTTTTTCTTGTTTTATTGTTGACATCAATACTGATTGATCAGGGGGTATTTCATCAAACCCAGCTCAGGGTAATTTCCAGAGTCTGGCTCAGTTAAACCGGGTTCTAACTGGAACGGCTGTATTATCATTGAATGTTGGTGTCAACTCGGAATATTTAAAGAATCGATCAAATGAAGGAATTTTACTCTTCAAATAAAACAGTTCTTTAATTGTTTTGAAATTGTATTTTGTTTCATTGTTGGTTATTATATGTTGAAAATACATGTTAGTAATTTGCTCATTCATTCAAAAGGAACTTAAAACAGTGACACTCCAATATTTCTTCAAGAGTTTATTGGTTTGAACATTTCAAAACCCATTTTGTGGATTTCCTTGAAAATCTCATCATTAGAACAGCAGTCACTTTACAAACATGTGACTTGTCATGTTGTATTAGCACAGATGAAGGATCAGCTATAAAACTATTGTCTACCTGCTTCAAAACAAACTAGGCTAATGTTGATTCGGGTTGCTGTCACAAACAATCACCACATTAGCATTAAATAAATACATCTTTAAATGTTAAAACAATTCCAACAAAACCAGTGAGCTCAGATTTCTGCTCGTGTGTTTGATGGAGTTAAAGTCTTTCAGAAATCGCAGCAGAATCCACAATGTCCATTTTTTGCAGCAGAACTGACACTTGGCTGCACGCTTCTGTCTGTTGTTAGAGAGCGTCTGTGAAAGATAAAACACATCATCATCATTATGTATTCTGCATTGGTTCCATTTAGTACAGAGGAGTCCAAACTGGTTCCTATGGTCTCTGATTCAAGGAGAGGCTGTTACTACGCTCTCTGTACAGCTTCAGATCAGAGTCAGGTGTGTTGGAGCAGGCTCTTACCTTCATGGAGTCCATCACAGTCTCATCCATGACAGCATCTGGAATCTCTAAAAAGATGGTCTCCTCCAGGTTCTTCACCCTGTAACCAGATGGAAGATTGTCCACATTAGTACAAACAAATCCTGACATGGCTGTAAGAGAATTCAGCTGGAGATGTGACCTGAAGGACTGGGACAGCAGAGCTCTGCTGGCTGCACATCACTGTGAGCACGATGGCCACTGCAACAAACACACTCAAAGTCTTCATCTCTACACTCTCAGCAGATCCACAAGATGTCAGATTTCTGTTAGGGACGCTTGTCGGCTTTTGATAATGTTCAGCTGCAGAGTGTGGAGATATTTATACCCATTGGACCTCTGTTGCCTCATCACTGGGTTTTCCACATTGAAGAAAGTCAAGTAATTGCAGCATGACTTTTCACTAAAGGTGGCTTCTTGTTGACATTGACTCACTCTCACTGCTGTCCTTTTGGAGTCTTTCTATTGATCTGACCCATATGAAATGAAGAGTACACACGTAGCTGTCAACCCTCATGAATTCACAGTGAGAGTCATTTCTTACTCAAAACAAAATCATAATCTGTCCAAAATGTTGCATGAAGACAATAGTTATTATGGCGGCCGGTAAGGCCACAGAGTCATGGTGTGAGCCCTGTACCTACTGCCTCTCTCTTCCTTCCTCTCTCTCTCTCTTTCAGTGTGTAACGTGCCTTTAGACGCTGGTGTTGTTGTCGTTGTCGTTTGAGTGTGTGTCTGTGTTGTGAGTAAATACAGGTGTGTTTTTTGTGCGCTGGTGCTTGTGTGTTTTAATAATGATTTAAAATCATTAAATATTTACCATCATATACTGTTTAATTTCCTTTTAAAAAGACCACAATAAATCTGTAGAAGGTGAGAACATGGGAAACATGGGTCTTTTTCACTCCTTATTCATTTTGTAGATCATTGTTGAGTGTTTTAAAGTGCTTTCAAATTCATGACATGGTTTCATATGAGTGCATCTGCAGCAGATAAACCAAGCCTGCTGTTTAAACCTGGTTGAGAGCTGTTGGCACCACTGACTGTATTACTTGCAACTAAACTGTTTTCTCTTGGATGAAACTACGGTTCCAGTAAGATCCTGGTTTAACTGAGCCGGAGCTGGGTTTGATTAAGTGTCCCCCTGAGGAAACCCACAAAAGCACAGTGAGAACATGCAAACTCCACACCAAAAGGACCCACGTGTCCACCCCAGGGCTTTAACCCGGATCTTTCTACCAACAGGGCGATCCCATGTTTTAAGCATTACTGTTGGCTGCTCGAGCTGCTCGTCAAAAGTCTATTCGCGTTCACGATCTGAGAGTAGGGAAAGTCCCATGGCAATACATTCTAGCAGAAGTCTCTGTCGCGGCTCTTGGCAAAGCGGTTACACGGCAACGCAAGAGGAAAAAGGAAGACCGAGGTAGAGAAGTAACAGAATAAAGGCACAAACGTGTTCACGAGGAACAGACTCACGGAGGTCCCTCTCGTTATATGTGGTGGGTTGCGCGCGATCCGCTTTCAGTCCGTTCACAGTCTGCCCCACTTAGCGAGTCAGAGGGAGAGAGAACAGATGGGATAAACAGCTTGTAAACCTAAGAAAAAAATTTTCTAAGGTAGAAACAGAGAAAAGACACTAGTTATTTGCAGTCTGGATGTGGAGTTGTGTGTCTGCTCTGATCAGCTGGACACGGCTTCTTGTATGAGGAGCGGCTGTTACTGTGAGCTTCTTACTGTCCTCCCAGCAGTGAGTGATACATGCTTTAATGTGTCTAAAACATCAGAATACTCTTTAATAACACAAGATAAGTCCTTTACATTGTACGCAAATGTTTCAGAAGAACCAGTGAGTTGAGTTCAGGAGTGAAGGGGGGAGCGTGGAGCACCTCACCATTCTACAAAGTGTAGCTTTAAGTGAAACATGTTGAATATATTTTACATTCATGCAGACTTCTTGTTGGTGAGTAAAAACAACAAACTGTAACTGATCCAGTCATGATCATGTAGTGTGGCACACTCTAGCCTATGCTCTCTGTAGCAAACCTGCCTGTTCTAAGAGAGTTTACAATGAAACTATAACTTGCCAGAGGAGAAAATAGTTGTCATTCCTCACTGTGAAATAAAGAATGGTTCAATCAAAATGAATAGTTGCCTGTTATTCCTCTGTGGACTAGTATTGGTTTAGTATTTTCATAATCCTTCCTCCCTGAGATCAAACAGCAGAAATTATGGGACAATGAGTTAATTCTACTGATATATTTTTGTGTGCCCTAAATAGAATGATCTAACATCTCACTCTATCTAAAGCAGAGTGTTGTTCTGAGATTCTTTAAGTAAAAAGGGCAAACAAAGCGAGTATACCCACTTTTCTGAGGATCACTACAACACTAATGTGTCTCCCAGCATGTCCACTTCAATAGGTCCAACGCTACCCATTAGAATATAAAGTAAAGAAGCTTCATTTGATAAACAGTTTTCTTTGTGATTCTCAAGAAGAAAATTTCTGGTCTCAAAAATACAATATACATACACTTATAACACTGTTTGTGGGTAAAACATGAATAGTCTTTACAGACATTTATCACATGGTCAGTTTTACCTGTTTTCAGATATCTGAAAGTTTGTGGGAGAGAAAAGAAAAACAGATATTTTAATATTTGTTTTAATATTTAGTCTTTTACATTTATTTTGATCTGTTGCTCTAACTTTAAAGCTGCTATGATGAGTAAACAGTGCTTAAGACCCTGATTTAAAAATCAAATCTATTACAAATCTAAAATTCTATTTAACTATGAAGAACTGTACAATCTTGACCAACAATGTAGTCTCTGATTACATAATCACCTCTAACCGTAAACTATGCTGTAAAAACTACATTTCCCACAGATGATCCTGCTTGTTGATCCACTGGTTTCACATTTCTGATGTGCCAATGTCAACAAATACAAACTGACACACTTTGTTTACTGCTGCGTACTATTCTGGTAATATGGGTCAGATCAATAGAAAGGCTCCAAAAGGACAGCAGTGGGAGTGAGTCAATATCAACAAGAAGCCACCTTTAGTGATGAGTTTCATTACAATTACTCAAAAAGTGCTTTCTTCAACGTAGAAAACCCAGTGATGAGGCAACAGAGGTCCAATGGGTATAAATATCTCCACACTCTGCAGTTGAACATGTTCAAAAGCTGACAAGCGTCCCTAACAGAAATCTGACATCTTGTGGATCTGCTGAGAGTGTAGAGATGAAGACTTTGAGTGTGTTTGTTGCAGTGGCCATCGTGCTCACAGTGATGTGCAGCCAGCAGAGCTCTGCTGTCCCAGTCCTTCAGGTCACATCTCCAGCTGAATTCTCTTACAGCCATGCCAGGATTTGTTGTACTAATGTGGACAATCTTCCATCTGGTTTACAGGGTGAAGATCTGGAGGAGACCATCTTTTTAGAGATTCCAGGTGGTGCCATGAATGAGACTGTGATGGACTCCATGAAGGTAAGAGCCTGCTCCAACACACCTGACTCTGATCTGAAGCTGTACAGATATCGTGTAGTAACAGCCTCCTCTTGGAATCAGAGGCCATAGGAACCAATTTGGACTCCTCTGTACTAAATGGAACCAGTGCAGAATACGTAATGATGATGATGGAGCTGGAAATTAACTTTCACCAAAGTATTTCATCTTTCACACATTCAGGATTAGTTGTACTAATGTGGACAATCTTCTAACTTTATAGGGTGAAGAGGGTGAAGAAGGTGAAGAGACCATCTTTTTAGAGACTCCAGGTGGTGCCATGAATGAGACTTGGATGGACAACAGGGAGGTAAGAGCCTGCTCCAACACACCTGACTCTGATCTGAAGATGTGCAGAGAGTGTAGTAACAGAGGAGGAGCCAGTTTGGACTCCTCTGTACTAAATGGAATTAATGCAGAATAAATAATGATCGTGATGTGTTTCATCTTTCACACAGATGAGAAAACTGAGGTGTAGCTTCCGCTGCAGAAGAGGACGCTGTAGACTTCGCTGCAAGTTGTGAAAGACTTTTCCTCATCAAACACAGGAGCAGAAATCTGAGCTGACTGGTTTTGTTGGAATTGTTTTTACAGCTGATATTTATTTATTGGATGAAGATGTGGTGATGATTTAATGACTTGTTTCTGCAACCTGAAATCTGTCTGAGGCTATTTGTCTTTGGTTGTTCTTAAAAGCAGTTAGAGAATATTTTTATGGCAGATCCTTCACCTGTGTTATATGTTTGTAAAGTGACTATTGTTAAGATTATCCAGGAAATCAACAAAAAGGAATAAAAAATGTTTGAACCAATAAACTCTTGTAGGAAAATGCCATTGCTGTGTAAGTTCATTTTGAATGATTAAGGGAATTCCATACAACTTTTTAACACACAACTAAATATCAAAGCAATCACACAAATAAGACAGTTATCAAGCTGAATAAGATTGAAGTTGTGTGAAAGGAACAACCATCTTTTTACAAGAAAGAAGAAGTCAATGATTTACTCACTAACTTCCGCCACCAGTGTCAGCCGTGCACTGTTTTTAAATGGTAAAGTAGTTCCATTTTTAAAAGGTAATAAAATTAATACGGTTTATAATAATGTGTTTTTTTTAGACATACAGGTAGATCTTCTAATGAGTACATTTCAAAGATTTTAGGCCACATTTGTAAAAACAGTGGAGGATCCCTTTAAAGAGCATAGAGCTGTAAAAATACAAACCACATTATGAGGACAAACAAACCAAAGACTGACAAACATACAGAGCACACCGACCAGAAGAAGCAAAACAATCAAATAATAACCGTAAGCTCACAGCGCCAATCAGAAAGATTGGACACACCTATGTGGTGACAATTGAACCTAAACCCATTTACTGAACACACACACACACACGCATGCACTCACACTGACAGAACTGGGTTTGTTGGAACATACAGAACCAAGAACCAGAGACAGAAAATAAACCCAACAGATACCAACAAAAAAAGGTACAGGCACATTCATTTTCTGACCCACTTGTTCGCTCTCATTAGGCGTTAGGCAGGGGTACACCCTGGACAGGGCACCAGTCCATCACAGGGAGACAGACACACAACCACTTACACTCACATTCAGCCCTACGAGCAATTTCAAGACCCCAATCATCGTGACAGTCATGTTTTTGGATTGTGGGAGGAAGCCAGAAAACCCTGAGGAAACCCACGCTGTGAGGCAAACGTGCTAACCACTAAATTCACCAATTTACCATTATAATACACACTTGAAATTAGTTATGTCCTTAATTTTTACAAGTAAATACTAATTATATCATCTTAAATAGTATTATTATCTAATGGTACAATTTCCACTTCAGACAAATGAAAGACCAACATTGTCTACACAGTAGTTAATGCTTCAGAATGTTTCTTTTAAATCATTGGGAAAATATTTACAAACAAAATAAAATAGTTTAAAAGTAATCCCAGCCGTATTATCATTGAATGTTGGTGTCAATATTAAACAAGTTTTCAAATGAAGGTATTTTCTGATTAATGACAAGGTGATGCATTTAAAAAGCTTTGATTTCATGTTACTCTGAAATTGAAAATGACTTTTTTTTTTTTAATTGCTTAGAATTTTTTTTTTGGTTCATTGTTGGATTATTATATGATGAAAATATATGTTAGTAATTCACTCATTTATTCACAAAGAACTTAAACAGTGAGACTTTAATTTTTCTTCAAGACTTTATTGTTTTGAACATTTCATAACTCATTTTGTGTGGATGTTGATTTCCGGTTGCTGTCACAACCAATCACCACATTAGCATTAAATAAATACATCTTTAAATGTTAAAACAATTCCAACAAAACCAGTGAGCTCAGATTTCTGCTCGTGTGTTTGATGGAGTTAAAGTCTTTCAAAAATCGCAGCAGAATCCACAATGTCCATTTTTGCAGCAGAACTGACACTTGGCTGCACGCTTCTGTCTGTTGTTAGAGAGCGTCTGTGAAAGATAAAACACATCATCATCATTATGTATTCTGCATTGGTTCCATTTAGTACAGAGGAGTCCAAACTGGTTCCTATGGTCTCTGATTCCAAGGAGAGGCTGTTACTACGCTCTCTGTACAGCTTCAGATCAGAGTCAGGTGTGTTGGAGCAGGCTCTTACCTTCATGGAGTCCATCACAGTCTCATCCATGACAGCATCTGGAATCTCTAAAAAGATGGTCTCCTCCAGCTCTTCACCCTGTAAACCAGATGGAAGATTGTCCACATTAGTACAAAAAATCCTGGCATGGCTGTAAGAGAATTCAGCTGGAGATGTGACCTGAAGGACTGGGACAGCAGAGCTCTGCTGGCTGTATATCACTGTGAGCACGATGGCCACTGCAACAAACACACTCAAAGTCTTCATCTCTACACTCTCAGCAGATCCACAATATGTCAGGTTTCTGTTAGGGACGCTTGTCGGCTTTTGATAATGTTCAGCTGCAGAGTGTGGAGATATTTATACCCATTGGACCTCTGTTGCCTCATTACTGGGTTTTCTACGTTGAAGAAAGTCAAGTAATTGCAGCATGACTTTTCACTAAAGGTGGCTTCTTGTTGACATTGACTCACTCTCACTGCTGTCCTTTTGGAGTCTTTCTATTGATCTGACCCATATGAAATGAAGAGTACACACGTAGCTGCCAACCCTCATGAATTCACAGTGAGAGTCATTTCTTACTCAAAACAAAATCAGAATCTGTCCAAAATGTTGCATGAAGACAATAGTTATTATGGCGGCCGGTAAGGCCACAGAGTCATGGTGTGAGCCCTGTACCTACTGCCTCTCTCTTTCTCTTCGATTCACTCTTTCTCTCTTTCAGTGTGTAACGTGCCTTTAGACGCAGGTGTTGTTTGGTCGTTTGAGTGTGTGTCTGTGTTGTGAGTAAATACAGGTGTGTTTTTTGTGCGCTGGTGCTTGTGTGTTTTAATAATGATTTAAAATCATCAAGTATTTACCATCATATACTGTTTAATTTCCTTTTAAAAAGACCACAATAAATCTGTAGAAGGTGAGAACATGGGAAACATGGGTCCTTTTCACTCCTTATTCATTTTGTAGATCATTGTTGAGTGTTTTAAAGTGCTTTCAAATTCATGACATGGTTTCATATGAGTGCATCTGCAGCAGATAAACCAAGCCTGCTGTTTAAACCTGGTTGAGAGCTGTTGGCACCACTGACTGTATTACTTGCAACTAAGCTGTTTTCTCTTGGATGAAACTACGGTTCCAGTAAGATCCTGGTTTAACTGAGCCAGAGCTGGGTTTGATTAAGTGTCCCCCTGAGGAAACCCACAAAAGCACAGTGAGAACATGCAAACTCCACACCAAAAGGACCCACGTGTCCAACCCAGGGCTTGAACCCAGATCTTTCTACCAACAGGGCGATCCCATGTTTTAAGCATTACTGTTGGCTGCTCGAGCTGCTCGTCAAAAGTCTATGCGCGTTCACGATCTGAGAGTAGGGAAAGTCCCATGGCAATACATTCTAGCAGAAGTCTCTGTCGCGGCTCTTGGCACAGTGGTTACATGGCAACGCAAGAGGAAAAAGGAAGACCGAGGTAGAGAAGTAACAGAATAAAGGCACAAACGTGTCCACGAGGAACAGACTCACGGAGGTCCCTCTCGTTATATGTGGTGGGTTGCGCGCGATCCGCTTTCAGTCCGTTCACAGTCTGCCCCACTTAGCGAGTCAGAGGGAGAGAGAACAGATGGGATAAACAGCTTGTAACCTAAGAAAAAACATTATCTAAGGTAGAAACAGAGAAAAGACACTAGTTATTTGCAGTCTGGATGTGGAGTTGTGTGTCTGCTCTGATCAGCTGGACACGGCTTCTTGTATGAGGAGCGGCTGTTACTGTGAGCTTCTTACTGTCCTCCCAGCAGTGAGTGATACGTGCTTTAATGTGTCTAAAACATCAGAATACTCTTTAATAACACAAGATAAAGTCCTTACATTTGTACGCAAATGTTCAGAAGAACCAGTGAGTTTAGTTCAGGAGTGAAGGGGGGAGCGTGGAGCACCTCACCATTCTACAAAGTGTAGCTTTAAGTGAAACATGTTGAATATATTTTACATTCATGCAGACTTCTTGTTGGTGAGTAAAAACAACAAACTGTAACTGATCCAGTCATGATCATGTAGTGTGGCACACTCTAGCCTATGCTCTCTGTAGCAAACCTGCTGTTCTAAGAGAGTTTACAATGAAACTATAACTTGCCAGAGGAGAAAATAGTTGTCATTCCTCACTGTGAAATAAAGAATGGTTCAATCAAAATGAATAGTTGCCTGTTATTCCTCTGTGGACTAGTATTGGTTTAGTATTTTCATAATCCTTCCTCCCTGAGATCAAACAGCAGAAATTATGTGACAATGAGTTAATTCTACTGATATATTTTTGTGTGCCCTAAATAGAATGATCTAACATCTCACTCTATCTAAAGCAGAGTGTTGTTCTGAGATTCTTTAAGTAAAAAGGGCAAACAAAGCGAGTATACCCACTTTTCTGAGGATCACTACAACACTAATGTGTCTCCCAGCATGTCCACTTCAATAGGTCCAACGCTACCCATTAGAATATAAAGTAAAGAAGCTTCATTTGATAAACAGTTTTCTTTGTGATTCTCAAGAAGAAATTTCTGGTCTCAAAAATACAATATACATACACTTATAACACTGTTTGTGGGTAAAACATGAAATAGTCTTTACAGACATTTATCACATGGTCAGTTTTTACCTGTTTTCAGATATCTGAAAGTTTGTGGGAGAGAAAAGAAAAACAGATATTTTAATATTTGTTTTAATATTTAGTCTTTTACATTTATTTTGATCTGTTGCTCTAACTTTAAAGCTGCTATGATGAGTAAACAGTGCTTAAGACCCTGATTTAAAAATCAAATCTATTACAAATCTAAAATTCTATTTAACTATGAAGAACTGTACAATCTTGACCAACAATGTAGTCTCTGATTACATAATCACCTCTAACCGTAAACTATGCTGTAAAAACTACATTTCCCACAGATGATCCTGCTTGTTGATCCACTGGTTTCACATTTCTGATGTGCCAATGTCAACAAATACAAACTGACACACTTTGTTTACTGCTGCGTACTATTCTGGTAATATGGGTCAGATCAATAGAAAGGCTCCAAAATGACAGCAGTGGGAGTGAGTCAATATCAACAAGAAGCCACCTTTAGTGATGAGTTTCATTACAATTACTCAAAAAGTGTTTTCCTCAATATGGAAAACCCAGTGATGAGGCAACAGAGGTCCAATGGGTATAAATATCTCCACACTCTGCAGTTGAACATGTTCAAAAGCTGACAAGCGTCCCTAACAGAAATCTGACATCTTGTGGATCTGCTGAGAGTGTAGAGATGAAGACTTTGAGTGTGTTTGTTGCAGTGGCCATCGTGCTCACAGTGATGTGCAGCCAGCAGAGCTCTGCTGTCCCAGTCCTTCAGGTCACATCTCCAGCTGAATTCTCTTACAGCCATGCCAGGATTTGTTGTACTAATGTGGACAATCTTCCATCTGGTTTACAGGGTGAAGAACTGGAGGAGACCATCTTTTTAGAGATTCCAGGCGGTGCCATGAATGAGACTGTGATGGACTTCATGAAGGTAAGAGCCTGCTCCAACACACCTGACTCTGATCTGAAGCTGTACAGATATTGTGTAGTAACAGCCTCCTCTTGGAATCAGAGGCCATAGGAACCAGTTTGGACTCCTCTGTACTAAATGGAACCAGTGCAGAATACGTAATGATGATGATGGAGCTGGAAATTAACTTTCACCAAAGTATTTCATCTTTCACACAGTCAGGATTAGTTGTACTAATGTGGACAATCTTCTAACTTTATAGGGTGAAGAGGGTGAAGAAGGTGAAGAGACCATCTTTTTAGAGACTCCAGGTGGTGCCATGAATGAGACTTGGATGGACAACAGGGAGGTAAGAGCCTGCTCCAACACACCTGACTCTGATCTGAAGATGTGCAGAGAGTGTAGTAACAGAGGAGGAGCCAGTTTGGACTCCTCTGTACTAAATGGAACTAATGCAGAATAAATAATGATGGTGATGTGTTTCATCTTTCACACAGATGAGAAAACTGAGGTGTAGCTTCCGCTGCAGAAGAGGACGCTGTAGACTTCGCTGCAAGTTGTGAAAGACTTTTCCTCATCAAACACAGGAGCAGAAATCTGAGCTGACTGGTTTTGTTGGAATTGTTTTCACAGCTGATATTTATTTATTGGATGAAGATGTGGTGATGATTTAATGACTTGTTTCTGCAACCTGAAATCTGTCTGAGGCTATTTGTCTTTGGTTGTTCTTAAAAGCAGTTAGAGAATATTTTTATGGCAGATCCTTCACCTGTGTTATATGTTTGTAAAGTGACTATTGTTAAGATTATCCAGGAAATCAACAAAAAGAAATAAAAAATGTTTGAACCAATAAACTCTTGTAGGAAAATGCCATTGCTGTGTAAGTTCATTTGAATGATTAAGGGAATTCCATACAACTTTTTAACACACAACTAAATATCAAAGCAATCACACAAATAAGACAGTTATCAAGCTGAATAAGATTGAAGTTGTGTGAAAGGAACAACCATCTTTTTACAAGAAAGAAGAAGTCAATGATTTACTCACTAACTTCCGCCACCAGAGTGTCAGCCGTGCACTGTTTTTAAATGGTAAAGTAGTTCCATTTTTAAAAGGTAATAAAATTAATACGGTTTATAATAATGTGTTTTTTTTAGACATACAGGTAGATCTTCTAATGAGTACATTTCAAAGATTTTAGGCCACATTTGTAAAAACAGTGGAGGATCCCTTTAAAGAGCATAGAGCTGTAAAAATACAAACCACATTATGAGGACAAACAAACCAAAGACTGACAAACATACAGAGCACACCGACGAGAAGAAGCAAAACAATCAAATAATAACCGTAAGCTCACAGCGCCAATCAGAAAGATTGGACACACCTATGTGGTGACAATTGAACCTAAACCCATTTACTGAACACACACACACACACACGCATGCACTCACACTGACAGAACTGGGTTTGTTGGAACATACAGAACCAAGAACCAGAGACAGAAAATAAACCCAACAGATACCAACAAAAAAAGGTACAGGCACATTCATTTTCTGACCCACTTGTTCGCTCTCATTAGGCGTTAGGCAGGGGTACACCCTGGACAGGGCACCAGTCCATCACAGGGAGACTGACACACAACCACTTACACTCACAATCAGCCCTACGAGCAATTTCAAGACCCCAATCATCGTGACAGTCATGTTTTTGGATTGTGGGAGGAAGCCAGAAAACCCTGAGGAAACCCACGCTGTGAGGCAAACGTGCTAACCACTAAATTCACCAATTTACCATTATAATACACACTTGAAATTAGTTATGTCCTTAATTTTTACAAGTAAATACTAATTATATCATCTTAAATAGTATTATTATCTAATGGTACAATTTCCACTTTAGCATTCTACAGACAATTGAAAGACCAACATTGTCTACACAGTAGTTAATGCTTCAGAATGTTTCTTTTAAATCATTGGGAAAATATTTACAAACAAAATAAAATAGTTTAAAAGTAATCCCAGCCGTATTATCATTGAATGTTGGTGTCAATATTAAACAAGTTTTCAAATGAAGGTATTTTCTGATTAATGACAAGGTGATGCATTTAAAAAGCTTTGATTTCATGTTACTCTGAAATTGAAAATGATTTTTTTTTTTTTTAATTGATTTGATTTTTTTTTTTGGTTCATTGTTGGATTATTATATGATGAAAATATATGTTAGTAATTCACTCATTTATTCACAAAGAACTTAAACAGTGAGACTTTAATTTTTCTTCAAGACTTTATTGTTTTGAACATTTCATAACTCATTTTGTGTGGATGTTGATTTCCGGTTGCTGTCACAACCAATCACCACATTTGCATTAAATAAATACATATTTAAATGTTAAAACAATTCCAACAAAACCAGTGAGCTCAGATTTCTGCTCGTGTGTTTGATGGAGTTAAAGTCTGTCAGAAATCGCAGCAGAATCCACAATGTCCATTTTTGCAGCAGAACTGCAAAAATGGACAGAAGCTGCACGCTTCTGTCTGTTGTTAGAGAGCGTCTGTGAAAGATAAAACACTTCATCATCATTACGTATTCTGCATTGGTTCCATTTAGTACAGAGGAGTCCAAACTGGTTCCTATGGCCTCTGATTCCAAGGAGAGGCTGTTACTATGCTCTCTGTACAGCTTCAGATCAGAGTCAGGTGTGTTGGAGCAGGCTCTTACCTTCATGGAGTCCATCACAGTCTCATCCATGGCAGCATCTGGAATCTCTAAAAAGATGGTCTCCTCCAGTTCTTCACCCTGTAAACCAGATGGAAGATTGTCCACATTAGTACAACAAATCCTGACATGGCTGTAAGAGAATTCAGCTGGAGATGTGACCTGAAGGACTGGGACAGCAGAGCTCTGCTGGCTGCACATCACTGTGAGCACGATGGCCACTGCAACAAACACACTCAAAGTCTTCATCTCTACACTCTCAGCAGATCCACAAGATGTCAGATTTCTGTTAGGGACACTTGTCAGCTTTTGAACATGTTCAACTGCAGAGTGTGGAGATATTTATACCCATTGGACCTCTGTTGCCTCATCACTGGGTTTTCTACGTTGAAGAAAGCACTTGTTGAGTAATTGTAACAAGACTCGTCACTAAAGGTGGCATCTTGTTGACATTGACTCACTCTCACTGCTGTCATTTTGGAGTCTTTCTATTGATCTGATCATATGAAGTGAAGAGTACACATGTAGCTGCCAACCCTCATGCATTCATCATGAAAGTCATGCAGTTGGTGGATTTTACACGGTCTCATGCCATGCTCCAAATTTCTCACTCAAAACAAAATGTTAATTCATCCAAAATGTTACCCTGTCTCTCTCTCTGTGAGTAACGTGCCTTTGTACATCTCTGAGTGTTTGTGTGCATGTGTTTTTTGGTCGTTTGTGTGTGTGTCTGCGTTTTGAGTAAAGGCGTTTTGAGTATGTTCACTTGTGGTGCTTCGAGCAGTTAGTTGAGTTCAGGGTTGTTTAGGTTTGTGTGTGTGGGGCAGTGTGCACTGACTTTGGTGTGTGTGGTATGGGACCCAAGGATGAAGAAACACAATAACAAATAAAAGTACCTATATAATTCAGGTGAAACAGAGGAGTCAGGACACGATCTGTGTGCTTATTTCTCCAGATTGCTTCTGAACTTGAAGAGACAGGGAAAGTGACAAACTTTTGCCTGTGCCTAAAGGCAGGCATACACTGTCGATTTTTGGCCAATTTTGAGCCAATTTTCGATGCGTGCGTCTGTTTTGTGGGATTATGCGAGTCTCTGATCGACCGTGTGTTGTGCATCGTGTAGTATACATGGGGTCACGAGAAGCGATCACCAGTCGTATGGTCATTAGAAAATTAAACATGTTTGAAATCCAGTCGCTCCTTTTGAGGATATCTCCCAGTTGAAGCAGTGCCACGGACCGGCTAACCTTAAACTGTCACATTGCGTATGCGTGAACACCGTAGGACCGCTGTAGAATTGACGGACTGTACTGCCCACGTCTGTCCAGCCAGTTCCTGGTCTATTACATCGCCATCTTTTCTTTATTAAAGCTCTTTTTGCTGAGATTTGCGAGTGTCTCTCCACTTCTGGGTTCTTCTACTTCGTCTGTTAATGGCTGACTTTTTTTTGGGAGTGCCACATGTGCATTCATGTGGGTGTGTTCCGGTGTCACGTACTGAGTTTACCTCCGTACTGAGATTTTAGCCGTAACTCTGACCTAATCCAATAAACAAATAAAACACGGGTCCATTCACTTTGAAAAACAAAAATAAACAAAAAGGAATTATTCTTTTTTTTTTAGCAAAAATTAGTGTTCCAGTAGTGAGCACGTGCGTGCATGAGCATATACATATACAATCTCAGTACAACGCACACTCAGTACATGACACCGGTACATGCTGAATCTGAACAGCAGTCCGCTATTCCCATTCAAATGGACAGACTCAAGTTCAGTTTGTTCAATTTACTTCACAATTCTATAAAGTTCTGGAACATAATTAAAATAAGTGAACAGAAAACTTTGTTTACTAGAATAATGAAAAATAGTTTTTTTTATACGTTTTCTATTATATAGTTCTAATAGATTTCCTAACAAAATGAAAACAGTAAAAGTCAAACCTCTGTATAAATAGTGTGACAGACAGTGTCACAAACTAAAATCGTGTTTCATTATTTCCACTTTTCTCAAAAATTCTTAAAAAAGTCTTTAATAATCGGAATTCATACTTAAACACAAAGTACTCCATGACAGTATGGTTTTTGGACACAAACCGCAACATCTCTGGCATTAATAGACTCAAAAGAAAACATTTCATTCTCAAAAGAACAAAAACAGCTTGAGGTGGGGCTTAAAAAAGGCCTGGATCATGATATTTTATTGAATAAATTTAAATGTTTTGGGATTAGGTAGGTCGTATTGGCTTGGATTCAAAGTCATTTAAATGAGAAAAGAAGAGATTCACTATCCACTCAAAACGCTTGGATTACAATATGTTCAGAGATGGATTATGGATTTTTGACCAAATGGAACTGTACAATCTTGACCAACAATGTAGTCTCTGATTACATAATCACCTCTAACCGTAAACTATGCTGAAATGACTACATTTCCCACAGATGATCCTGCTTGTTGATCCACTGGTTTCACATTTCTGATGTGCCAATGTCAACAAATACAAACTAGCACACTTTGTTTACTGCTGCGTACTATTCTGGTAATATGGGTCAGATCAATAGAAAGGCTCCAAAATGACAGCAGTGGGAGTGAGTCAATATCAACAAGAAGCCACCTTTAGTGATGAGTTTCATTACAATTACTCAACAAGTGCTTTCTTCAACGTGGAAAACCCAGTGATGAGGCAACAGAGGTCCAATGGGTATAAATATCTCCACACTCTGCAGTTGAACATGTTCAAAAGCTGACAAGCGTCCCTAACAGAAATCTGACATCTTGTGGATCTGCTGAGAGTGTAGAGATGAAGACTTTGAGTGTGTTTGTTGCAGTGGCCATCGTGCTCACAGTGATGTGCAGCCAGCAGAGCTCTGCTGTCCCAGTCCTTCAGGTCACATCTCCAGCTGAATTCTCTTACAGCCATGCCAGGATTTGTTGTACTAATGTGGACAATCTTGCATCTGGTTTACAGGGTGAAGAACTGGAGGAGACCATCTTTTTAGAGATTCCAGGTGGTGCCATGAATGAGACTGTGATGGACTCCATGAAGGTAAGAGCCTGCTCCAACACACCTGACTCTGATCTGAAGCTGTACAGATATCGTGTAGTAACAGCCTCCTCTTGGAATCAGAGGCCATAGGAACCAGTTTGGACTTCTCTGTACTAAATGGAACCAGTGCAGAATACGTAATGATGATGATGGAGCTGGAAATTAACTTTCACCAAAGTATTTCATCTTTCACACAGTCAGGATTAGTTGTACTAATGTGGGCAATCTTCCAACTGGTTTATAGGGTGAAGAGGGTGAAGAAGATGAAGAGACCATCTTTTTAGAGACTCCAGGTGGTGCCATGAATGAGACTTGGATGGACAACAGGGAGGTAAGAGCCTGCTCCAACACACCTGACTCTGATCTGAAGATGTGCAGAGAGCGTAGTAACAGAGGAGGAGCCAGTTTGGACTCCTCTGTACTAAATGGAACTAATGCAGAATAAGTAATTGTTAGCTCTTGGTTTTATGTTCACCTTCCATGCCCTACAGCTAGGGGGCTCTAGCACTCCGTTTACTGGGCACATGTTGTACAAATCCATGTTGACTGGGAGTGGTACAGTTGTAACTTGTATCTGGACGTGATGGTTACGGATTTTTTTGAAAACAAAAACCTAACGTGGAGTAACAGTAATGATGGTGATGTGTTTCATCTTTCACACAGATGAGAAAACCGAGGTGTAGCTTCCGCTGCAGAAGAGGACGCTGTAGACTTCACTGCAAGTTGTGAAAGACTTTTCCTCATCAAACACAGGAGCAGAAATCTGAGCTGACTGGTTTTGTTGGAATTGTTTTCACAGCTGATATTTATTTATTGGATGAAGATGTGGTGATGATTTAATGACTTGTTTCTGCAACCTGAAATCAGTCGTAGTCTATTCGTCTTTGGTTGTTCTTAAAAGCAGTTAGAGAATGTTTTTATGGCAGATCCTTCACCTGTGTTATATGTTTGTAAAGTGACTGATGTACTATTGTTAAGATTATCCAGGAAATCAACAAAAGGGGTTAAGAAATGTTTGAACCAATAAAGTCTTGTAAAAAAAATGCCATTGCTACTGTTTAAGTTCATGAATAATTAATATCAAAGGAATTTAGCAAGCTAAATACGATTTTAAGTCATGTCTAAAAGGAACAACCTTCTTTTCAAAAGAAAGAGTCTGTTATTTACTCGCTAACTTCACTACAGGTTTTAAAACAATAAAGTAATCCCAGTTTTAAAGTTAATAAAACAAATATGATGAAAACTTATGCATTTTGCTTGGCATAGATCTAAGAATAAGGACATTTTAAAGATTTTAGGTCACATTTTTAAAAACAGTGGAGGATCCTTTTAAAGAGCATAGAGCTGTAGAAATACAAACCACACAAACCAAGGACTGACAAACAACTCATGATTAGGAGTAGAAAGAATACAGACTCGGTGTAATATATACTTTCATTTCAAAATAAGAGTCATCAGCACTAATGACACTAACAGTCCGGCATTTGTCATGTCGTATTTTTGGTAGACCTGTTGTTGCTTGTGTTCATAAAAATTCTGATAGAAATAGGAGCAAATGCTAATCTACTTGCCTTGCTTCTTCTGATAATTCATCTGGTATTCTGTTATTAGTGTTATCAATCATCATCCATTTTGTAAGACTTAAGGTTTTTTTTTAGGCCAAAATAAATGGTTTAACTACTCTGAACTC
The DNA here is from genome assembly GCF_900634775.1 of Gouania willdenowi. Classification (NCBI taxonomy): domain Eukaryota; kingdom Metazoa; phylum Chordata; class Actinopteri; order Blenniiformes; family Gobiesocidae; genus Gouania; species Gouania willdenowi. The sequence continues at coordinate 21,406,999 of NC_041050.1, forward strand.
TCATCTTCAACAGAAGTCGAGCATGGTGAATTCTTTTAATGTTGCCCTTTTGTTGAAAATGTGCATTTTTTGTTCTGAAGCAGCAAATATAGTTTAATGTAATATTTTACAACGATTATTTACTTTTTGTTTTTTATTTAATAACTTTTCTTTCCGTGTCCATATCTGTGCTCTCTACTGCTGAGTGCCTGTTAGCTCGTACAGAGGTCATAAGTAGTTTTAGATACAATACTGGGAACTTTGCCAAAGCATGTGTAACACAGGAACAGAATTAGTCCAATAAATTCTTTCAATTGGTTGTATTAGAAACAAAGCAAGGCTTATTACGGCACACTGGGCTTTTTATTATAAGAGCTTGTAAGCGGATGATGTTTTCTGTGCAGAGTCAAAGGGCGCTGTGTTGCAGTAGTAATGAGACAAGTAAATGAGAACCAGCACACCAACAAAACCTGCTGTCTGCCACTGTGGGCACAACTCCAAAAGACTCCAATATGTAAACCAATATTTGTAAGGCTACTGACTCATAAATGTAGTGAACTCATCCACATTTGTGGTTTAATTTAAAATGAGTTTTTTCCTCATCATTTTACACTTAAACACATGTAACTAACACTTATTGTAAATGGTAAATGGACTTGATTTTATATAGCGCTTTATCACTACACTGAAGCAGTCTCAAAGCGCTTTACATATCAGCTCATTCACCCAATCACTCACCAGTGGGACAGAACTGCCATGCAAGGCGCTAGTCGACCACTGGGAGTAACTTAGGGTTCAGTGTCTTGCCCAAGGACATTTCGACACATAATCAGATACTGGGATCGAACCCTCAACCTCTCGATCAGAAGACGACCCACTACCACCTGAGCCATGGTGCCAGGGTATGCTTTATTGATTTGTTTTAATTGTTTGCTAACTTACTAGTTTCATTAAATCTGGTTCAAACAAAAACACTGATGCTTTGAAACTACCATAAAATTGCCCAGCCAAGCGTTTTCAATAAGGTTACATGCAGCTTATGACGCTGTTTTATGTGTTTTACACAATATAGGAGACGACCACACTCATTACTGTGCAGAGATCACATGGAGGCCAAAAGCTTAAGGGTTTGTCTAACCTGTAATATCCTGAGGTGTAAAGAGTACTGATAAATCCTACTCATGTAGATGTACTGTGACTTGATTGAAACTGTACTCAAGTATAAGTCATACATACAATATTCAAGTATCAGTAAAAAGTAGCTCAATTACATAGCACTCAAAGTAAAATGTACAAGTTGCTTTCACCCCTCACATTTTAATTTTGCCACGGTTCACGTGCATCCAGTAAACATCTCATGTATCGCTCTATAAAAGCAAGGAATCTCTGTCTGTGTGTGTGTGTGTGTGTGTGTGTGTTCCTCAAATATCTCTGCGGATCAGGATCAGACTGACCTGAGAGTTTCAACATGGCTGCTGCTTGGTTCAAGGGTGCGCAACTTAGGATTTGTTTGGACGCCCCACCCCCATGCCCCACCTCCAGAGTCGACGGACTCAGTGATGATGTCATCAGTCCTAGCTCTACAGTACAGAACATTGGAACATTGGTTCTAACCTGTACAGTGACGACATAACACCTTCAAACACTACCTCATTTGGACATCTATGAAAAAGCTACTTACCCTCCCACTTTTCTATAGCAATACATACTTCCTACAAGCACTGCACTAGCAAACTTATAAAGGAAGGACATAAAGTTCTTACATCATGCTGAAAAGCCTGGCACAAGTGGAGCTCATTTTTGAGTCTGTGTGTCCTCCATAACTTTAGCTGTGTTTGATAAAACTAGTTCTAATTCACAAGTTTTATTATTTATGATGATAAATATGTACAGAATAAAGTAGATGATGTTAGTCCATCACCTGAGGATTATAGAGGGGGATACATTTTCTATCAGGCACAGTGAGACAGGCTGAAATCATTTGTATCCTCCTGATAACATGTTCTGGTCCACAGTCCTGTATCACCATGTGTCTGTGTTGAGAATGTCTGAATAAATGCTATGAAGTTATGATGATCAACAGAGGCTGAATTAAATAAATACACCATTATCTAAAGATCAGATCTCCTGTGTAAAGGAAAGTGAGTTACATCAACAACTACTGTTGGCAGTGCTGCAGTAAGTTCATCAGAACATCATTGAGTGAAAAAGGTGGATCTGAGTCTGACAGTGTGTTCAAATGTTCACAGTGGTGTTGATTTTACTGTATCATAAGTTGGACACATTGATCCTAAAGACTGAATTACAGCATGTTTGAGTCTAGAACCCAGAGAGTATTTAGCTAACGTTTAGTTAGCAGGCTGGTCGCCTAGCAACATTACACTTTCATAGAAAAAGGAGAATATGTGACATTGTCAAGCAGATCTAAGAATACTATTAACTTTAACAACACGTAATGTACAGAATAGCAAAATCATTTATTTAGGTTGAAATTTTATTATTATTATCAAATTATATGTTATTTAGGGGTCTATTGTGTCTGCTTTATTTGCTTTATTAGGTATTTATGAGTTGTTTAATATTTAAAATATAATAATTTTTATTAGTTAACAATTTAGATTTTGTGTATTTTGCTCAAACTGTCTTTTTAGTGTTAATCTTACTGTCTGGATTATATCAGTTTTGTCTCTGTTTACGTACATTGTTTGTTGTTAGATTTAGATTAAGTTGAAATTAGTTAAAAAAAAAAAGGAACCATGAATAATAATCCATATTTAACAATCAAAGCATGATTGTAACAATCCACATTTAGTTTTAATAATAAGGCTTGACCTGGGGGTCACTACTTTGGTACGACACAGGAAGTGTGCATCCCTGCTGTTTGTGGCGTGAACGTTGGGCGTGGCCTGCCTGTGAATACACTGTTTAAGGCCTGCTGGCCATTACAGTGCATCAGAGACCTGCTGCCTGCACGTCTTTAAGTTTGTGTTTCCTAGTGTGCTCTGCTCACACTCGTCTTTTCTTTATATGATTGGTGCTAAGCCGCTATACGGCATACTGTGTATATTGTTGTGTATTCCTGTTCCATTTTAATCCTAGGTTTTAATGCTGATTCAGGAGCTGACAGTCCCATCTGGTGGTGGTAACATTATGTTTGTTTGCAGTGCACCCCAATTATTTTGTATGTTTTGTAAGTTAAAGACCATGAAAAAGGGGGAACACCTTCTGAGAGTGCATCGTTATAGACCTTATGCAGAAGTGGAGTCAGCTCTTTTTTAAATGCTTTGTCATATTCTCCAGGGAGGCCATCCACTCACTGACATTTGTGTATGTGCCACAGACGACACTGCAGTAGTTCACACTGATCAACTGGAAAAATGTTGTAGGAGCCGGAGAAGCACACTGTCACATTAAATTAAGCATCACTATAAAATCAACCAAATTTTATATTTAATAATTTAATAATAATTTACTCACACTTTGCAAGTTTTAGATATTGATACATTTTACAAAACAACTTTTTAATGTGATGTATTTGATCGTTCTGATTTTTTAAATGGACACAAGTCCTGAGAAAAATGGCGTCCATTTTTGGACGATTCAGGTTTTTGTTTGTTTTTTCTCCTTTTCATATTGAAGCAAAGATACAGTAATGTCATACAAGAGAAAATTATACCACTTTGTTTCACATATTGTTTTTTTTAAAAAAGACCAGTAATGATAGTATATGTTCACTTCATTTAATGACTTCCTCTCATAATAAAAATATAGAACAACAAAAAAAAACATGTTAAATGTTGACCACAAAAACCTATGGGCTCAGTCATGTGCTGGGCACGATGACCTCACCTCCCAGGGTGAAACATGGTCCTCTCACAGTTTTGGTTTTTTTAACCTCATCAGTGACCTGGACTGGGCAGTTGATGGGAGAATAACATTTTTAACAATAATTCCATGTCTGAATCGTCAAGCGTCAGCTCCGAGGTTTCTCCTGGGGTCAAAACTTGGGTGGATTCCTCCAATCCAGACGGGATCAAATACTGTGTTGACTGATAAAAACCAGTGTGAGAAAACGACTGAGTGGAACACTCAAGGTGCTGTTGGTGAAAATCAGGTAAATACTGCCCAAGCTGATAGTGAACAGCAGGTTGATCTGATGAGCAGGTAGGATTACTGCCTTCACCACCCTGCTGATTTTGGTCTGGAAGCTGTTGAGTCCTCTTCTGGTTGTCCACAGCATTGACCCTGTTTTTGACTGGTTTTCTTGTCATCTTGTGAAGAAGTTCAGGGTGTTCCCTTTTGAATTTGGGGTTCTGAAAGTATTTACATCCCCCCTTAATGACCTTGGACCGAAGCTTCTTGAAGCCATAGAGGTTGAGCTGGCGGTGGAAGGATTTGAAGTGTCTGTGTGAGATCTCACACCCTTGGGACAGGACCTCCTTCTCTAAGAGGAACTGGTTAATGATGACTATCTCACCCCTGTTGTCCCCAGAAAATAGCATTGTTGGCCGGGTCATTCACCAGATTCCACAATTTGGCTGGGAATGTTTTTGTCTCAATGATGTCTTGAAAAGACTGTTGAGGAGCAGATGAGTCCATATTCCTGAAACTATTTCTGTAGAAAATTCTGTAGAAATGTTGGCTTCAAAAAGTTGTGTTGTTTTGAGAGTTTATCTGTGCTGTAGAATGACTAAAGATGAAAGCGGAAGCAGCTCAATGAAAAACTTCAAAGCAGCCTTTGTGAAACTGTCAACAAATAGTTTCCAAGGCAACCAATTCATTCTATGCAGTTTTAAATGTACACAAAGCTGCTATGTCCAAATCTGGCTGTCATCAGTGTATCTACAAAATCACCAGCCGCAGAGGAAATGGGGGTCATGGGGGGGTTGCCATTTTGAAACTTTCTTTGTCGCATTTTAGACCCTTTTTAAAAAAAAAAAATGACACTCTTTGGTGGGTTTTTATTTTTTACTTTTTATTGACAACAATCAATGCACATACAAACAGCAACAACAGTCCTGAGATTGGGCCCTATAGCTCTCAATAAAATATACTTATATATATATATATATATATATATATATATATATATATATGTATATATATATATATATATATATATATATCTGGTTGCAATAAAGGACAGGGGAAAAAGAATAGACATAGTTAAAAAAAAGTAGCCTATTCAAAAAGGCTTAAAACTTGTCCCCATCTTCTTTTAAAGATGTGAGTCTGCTCTCGGTGCTGCTTCCGTTCCGGGTCCTTCTGGCCTGGGGTCCGGACCCTGCTGGCTCTGGGCCCACCGGCGGGTGCCTGCCGGCTGCCCGTTCTGCGAGGCTCTGGCCGTCTGCTGGGCGGAGGTCTTGGCTCCTCTGCTGGGGTCTCGGGCGGGGGGGCTCTCTGGGCCCTTCCCTCGGGGGTTGGGTGCTTGGGTGTGGGTGGGTGGGGGGGCTGGATGCTGGGGGGGGGCCTTGGGGTTGGGGGTTCTGGTCGGTGGGGGGATGCGCTGGGTGCTTGGCTGCTTGGGGCTTCATCGGATGTGTGTGTGTGGCTTCCTCTCGGCCTGGGATCTTGGGGGCATCTGGGGGATTGCTCGGCCGCAGGGGGGATTGCCTGGGGCTCCCTGGCCCCCGCTCTTTCTGCTGGCCTGGCTGCATCTGCGGGCCCAGGGCAGTTCCTGGGTTTGCAGTCGCGTTTTTTTTTTGCACATATACTGGTCTACGATGCACTGGCACGCCTTGGGATGTGGGATAAAATTCACACTGGGCTTAACCTTAGACACGTTAATCCCAAATACCTGCCTTAGGTACTACCATTCACTCATTCCCCCTGTTCACAGCCACCACCATTATAGCTAAGCTTCACACTTGTCACCATATTGGCTGGATTACACAACATAATAAGCACAATTTATTCTACAACCTCACATCTCACCCTCACTGCAAAACAGTCTATTCTTCCCCACCTTTTCTATTTCCTGCCTTGAGTCTCTCCTCCCTGCTCCCTTTCCCCTCCCCTTCCCCTTCCCCCTCCACTTAGGTGTAACACTGCTCTCCCTTTTCATATCCTCCCTATAATAAAAGATTTCTAATAAAAAAAATCAATGTATTTTATTGCAATAACAAAATATGCATTGCTGTCTCATAATGATTGCACTTCCTGTGGTGTTGACCTTTGACAGCATGCGCAGACAAGTCAAAAAAACAAAACAAAAAACTAACAAACTGGGAAGCATCGATGGAATGTTCCTTTTTTGTGTGATTATTTGGAGATTTAAGGCTCTTCCGACCTTATCTGTTCCTTGTCTTTTTGCAATAAAGGAGAAGGCTGATGGGGGCAAGAAGACGTGCAGAGTGTTGGATCTTTTCCCTCCTTGTGAATAACACTAATAATGGCTTCAGACCATGAGGCAACACCTTCTGAGAGTGCATAGTTATAGACCTTATGCAGAAGTGGAGTCAGCTCTTTTTCAAATGCTTTGTAATATTCTCCAGGGAGGCCATCACCCTAGAGATTTGTTGTTGTTGAGTTTAAAAATGCCTTTTTTGTAATTGGGTGTGTTTATTTGGTCAGCTTCCTCCTTGAGCAATTTCCTCAGATTCATTGATTTAAGGAGATTTTTCAGTCATTTTTATCTTATTTGGGCAGTTTTCTTCCCTATAGAACTCCTGGTAATAATTGGTAAATGCCTTTGTCATATCCTTCGGCTGCAGCATCATATCCCCAGTACTTGGGCATTGTATTTTATGCACTACTCTAGCTGAAACGCTAATACGCTGTAAATTGCAGTTGCTTTTGTTACATGGAATTCTAAGTAACTTTTACTCCGAGACCCGAAATTTGGTTAATATTCCAAATATGAATAACACTCTGACGATAAAGTAGTGTTTAATAGCATTCCTATTTAATAGTAACAATTTTTCAGTTCCCAAAATAAGATGTTTGAAGTGTTTAATACCTTTACTTGATGTTAGTAATGATTACATGCCGCTTGTCCTTCTTACTGACATATTCATGTATCGTCATCCTGCGCATGCGCTTCAAATCCTTACCAAATTATGCCCGTTATTATGCGCTTAAATCTCCGGAGAAAACATCCAGCCACGCTTTGCCCCAGCTCGTGCAACACAACGTTTTAACCATCGTTTTGGTAAGGTTTAGCAAGTAAGAAAGACTAAACCTAGAAACTTAAAATAGTATCTGTTGTTTAATATCAAAACTAAAGCTGAAGTGAGACATGTGAACTGCTGCAAATGACACCGGCGTACTATCGACGGTGAAACCGGGGTCCAGGTGCGGTGTCGGGCCATGG